>NC_029792.2:76261847-76264427 GCF_000816755.2 Arachis ipaensis
TTAGATAGGAACAAGCTTGTTTGAATAGAAAACAGAAATATTTGCATTAATTCATCGAGACACAGCAGAGCTCCTCACCCCCAACAATGGAGTTTAGAGACTCATGCCGTCAAAGAGTATAAAGTCCAGATCTAAAATGTCATGAGATGCAAAATAAGTCTCTAAAAGTTGTTTAAATACTAAACTAGTAGCCTAGGTTTACAAAAAATGAGTAAACTATGATGGATGATGCAGAGATCCACTTCTGGGGCCCACTTGGTGTGTGCTGGGGCTGAGATTTAAGCAATTCATGTGCAGAGGCCATTTGTGGAGTTGAACGCCAGTTTTTGTGCCAGTTTGGGCGTTCAACTCCAGCTTTTGATCCTTTTCTGGCGCTGGACGCCAGAATTGGGCAGAGAACTGGCGTTGAACGTCAGTTTACGTCGTCTTTCCTTGTGCAAAGTATGGACTATTATATATTCCTGGAAATCCCTGGATGTCTACTTTCCAACGCAATTGGAAGCATGCTATTTCGAGTTCTGTAGCTCCAGAAAATCCACTTTGAGTGCAGGGAGGTCAGAATCCAACAGCATCAGCAGTCCTTTTTCAGCCTGAATCAGATTTTTGCTCAGCTCCTTCAATTTCAGCCAGAAAAATACCTGAATTTACAGAAAAACACACAACTCATAGTAAAGTCCAGAAATATGAATTTTTCCTAAAAAATAATGAAAATAGATTAAAAACTAACTAGAACATACTCAAAACTACATGAAATTAACCCCCAAAAGCGTATAAAATATCCGCTCATCACTTACCTATGAAATTGTTCCGGTAGAAAAGTAGAGCTAGACGCGGTGGACGCGTGGCCGCAAACGGTGCGGCGATCGAAGCTCGGACGGAAGAGTTACGGGATTTTAAAATCACCGTAAAGGTTCGGGTTTCTCTTCTTTCCTACCCTTGAAGGCTTTCAGCTTTATTTATGTTAAATGGGAGAAAAGATAAGGCTTCGGTCTTCTTAAGTGCTGGGCTGGTTGGGCCTGGTTCAACCAGTTCAGCCCGTTTGGTCCAATCTTGGACCGCTTTCTTCGAAATTAGTGTCAAAATTCTCATTTCGATGAGCTCTATGCTAATTTAATATAATATTCGCATTTCTAATTTTTGTTATTAAAAATAAATTTATTGAATAATTATCTACTAATTTAACAGGGTTTATACTAGTTGCTGCGGGTAATGCCATTGTTGTTTTTGGGGAAGATGCTACTCTTGTCACCACTATGATTCATCAACTTGATTTTTCTGTTGCTGTTGGTGATTCCTCTCAAAATGATGAAGATGCCAATAATCCTCTTGGGTATGCGAATTAATATCGCTAATTCTATATGGATTATTGCAATTAAATGATGTGGATTAGGATTGTAGTTGTGGTTAAAACTGTTGTATGCCTCAATAAGATAAAAAAGATATTTTGTTACTTTTGAATTGTTCCGAGACTTGATTGCTTTTGTTTATCTTCTCCCCAGGTACAATGTAATAGTTTTAGAAGCGCTGTTAGCTCTTGAATCTAACTTGAATGCCATTGTTAACTTCATTGAGGTAAGATTATTCATTGTTTTTTATCATAATGGTTCCAATACATACATGGTTGATTGAAATGCTGTATATCTGAGATTAAATGTTATATAGGTGTTGCATGTAAAAGCTACGAATAGAAATGTGTTAAATATAGTTATGAATTTCTTATTTTTAGTGATGGGTATATGGAGGTGTATATGGAAGTGTCTGAAGAACTCCAAAGAGATGAATGGATCTCACAACAATGATTTTACTCCGACTTCTTTTGTTTCGAAAGCAGGATACCATGTTTTGATTGAAGATTTTGGTGAAAAGAACTATCTTATTGGGACACCTGATGAACTCAAGTTTGCTCTTTCAGAATCTTTCTCGACTTGAAAATTGGCCGTTATCAATGTTATACTAGTTCAGAGTGTGGGAGGCTGCAACATAAGAACTGATTTCTATATTATTTGTATTGCACTGAAAACTACGTTTTCTATATTCCATAAATCCACACAAACGTAAAATGTTACATGATCATAATGAATACTTGAATGATGGAAACTGAATTTTACATATACTGATTACTACTATTTCTGTTTCATTTTATCCCTTCCTTTTTGTTGTATGTTTTTAAGATAAGGTATTTTGAAAGTAAAAAAAAAAAGAAAAATTATTTTTGGTACAATTTATATATAAATAAGCAAAAGAATGATAGTGACAAAATAAAAAAGACTATAGGAATATCTTTCATGTTGTAAAATCATTAAATAGGGATTATAGGAATATCTTTCATTGAATATTTATAGTTTCACCGAATTTTCAATTAGGTCCCTATATTTTTTTTTCTTTTGAATTGAGTCCCTAAGGGTATACAAATAATTTCACAATTCACTAACATTTTTTTAACGTTTAACGTTAACAGGGACTTAATTGAAAAAAAAAAATAACGTACAGGACCCAATTGAAAAGAAAAAAAGTATAGGAATCTAATTGAAAATTTGGTGAAACTATAAAGACTTGCAGAATAATTAAACCTTTAAACAA
>NC_029792.2:76264734-76265078 GCF_000816755.2 Arachis ipaensis
TATATTAAAAAGTTAAATTTTTTTATATTTTAATAATTTTTTTATTTTATAATTTTAATATGTATTCTTAAAATATATGATAGATAAGCCCTTTAAATAAATGAAAGCGGTAGTTTTCTTATGTATTATTATTGCACTAGAATAACTCGAGGTGTAGTAGCAAAATGCCAAAATCATTATGAACTGTACTAGTATCTTGTAAATTTTAAAATTATTTCATATTATATGAGAATTTGTTTCTTTCAATTTAAAAACTCATTTTCATAATGTTAGCGAGTAAATCATTTTCTATTGTTAAGTAACAAGGAATATATTCATAAAACAATCAAATCAATGATAAAAAA
>NC_029792.2:76265161-76306358 GCF_000816755.2 Arachis ipaensis
TAATATTTTTAAAAAATATATACAACATGATTAAGTGATTTTTTTAATTGAACTAATTAATCAATGTTGAGCATATTAATTAAGAGTGATATTGGTGCAGAAAAGGTGGAATAATGAAGACGGTGGAGATAACAATAAGTAAAAGAAAATAAAGATGGTGTTGTGAAATAACTAAATAAATAAATAAGGAAGATATAAATATAAAATAAAATGTAAATAGAAGACTTTAGTTTTGATATTCACTACTATTATATATTAGCAACGTATGAAAAATTAAAGAGAAGAAGACAATATAGAGAGAGGGAAAATTGTTGTTATTGATGTGTATATTCAACGGAGGTTTAACCTCCTATTTATATATGTATAAGGTTTCTTTTTCAAACTCTATTAAATGCATTTTTTCTTGAGAATATTCAACCGCTCATCATAAATGGGCATCCACCTAATTGATCTTATCACAACACTCCCTCTTGGATGCAAAAATTTGGTGCACAAATTTGTAAATCACACTTTTTACAACTCGTACCACTAACCAGCAAGTGCACTGGATCATTCAAGTAATACCTTACGTGAGTAAGGGTCGAATCACACGGAGATTGTCGGCTTGAAGCAAGCTATGGTTATCTTGTAACTCTTAGTCAGGATATCAATTATGATTATCAGTTTGAATTGCGAAAAATAAAAGAGCATGAAATAAATACTTGTTATGCAGTGATGGAGAATATGTTGGAGTTTTGGAGATGCTTTGTCTTCTGAATCTCTGCTTTCCTACTGTCATCTTCTTCACGCACACAAGGCTCCTTCCATGGCAAGCTATATGTTGGTGGATCACCGTTGTCAATTGCTACCATCCGTCCTCTCAGTGAAAAAGGTCCATGTACATGGCTAATCATCTGTCGGTTCTCACCTGTGATGGAATAGGATCTATTGATCCTTTTGCGTCTGTCACTACGCCCAGCACTCGCGAGTTTGAAGCTCGTTACAGTCATCCCTTTCTGGATCCTACTCAGAATTCCATAGACAAGGTTTAGACTTTTCGGATCTCAAGAATGCTGCCAATGGATTCTAGCTTATACCACGAAGACTCTGGTCTCACGGATCTGAAAGTTCTGTTGTCAGGAGAGGCGACCAGACTTATGAGCCAGTAACCCAAGAGATACTCATTCAATCTAAGGTAGAACAGAGGTGGTTGTCAGGCACGCGTTCATAGGTTGAGAATGGTGATGAGTGTCTCGGATCATCACATTCATCATATTGAAGTGCGAATGAATATTTTAGATAGAAACAAGCGTGTTTGAATAGAAAACAGAAATACTTGCATTAATTCATCGAGACACAACAGAGCTCCTCACCCCCAACAATGGAGTTTAGAGACTCATACTGTCAAAGATACAAAGTTCAGATCTAAAAATGTCATGAGATGCAAAATAAATCTCTAAAAGTTGTTTAAATACTAAACTATTAACCTAGGTTTACAGAGAATGAGTAAACTACGATAGATAGTGTAGAAATCCACTTCCGGGACCCACTTGGTATGTGCTGGGACTGAGACTTGAGCTTTACACGTGCCTAGGCTGTTTCTGGAGTTAAACGCCAGGTTGTAACCTGTTTTGGGCGTTTAACTCCAACTTGTAACCTGTTTCTGGCGTTTAACACCAGAATGGAACATGGAACTGGCGTTAAACGCCAGTTTATGTCATTTATCTTTGAGCAAAGTATGGACTATTATATATTGCTGGAAAGCCCTGGATGTCTACTTTACAACGCAATTAAGAGTGCGCCAGTTGGACTCTTGTAGCTCCAACAAATTTATTTTGAGTGTAAGGAGGTCAGAATCCAACAACATTAGCAGTCATTTTTTCAGCCTGAATCAGATTTTTGCTCAGATCCCTCAATTTCAGCCAGAGAATACCTGAAATCACAGAAAAACACACAAACTCATAGTAAAGTCCAGAAATATAATTTTTATTTAAAAACTAATAAAAATATACTAAAAACTAACTAAATCATACTAAAAACTATGTATAGACAATGCCAAAAAGCGTATAAATTATCCGCTCATCACAACACCAAACTTAAATTGTTGCTTGTCCCCAAGCAACTGAAAATCAAATAGGATAAAAAGAAGAGAATATACTATAAATTCCAAATATTAATGAAACTTAGCTCCAATTAGATGAGCGGGACTAGTAGCTTTTTGCCTCTTAATAGTTTTGGCATCTCACTTCATCCTTTGAAGTTCAGAATGATTGGCATCTATAGGAACTTAGAATTTAGATAGTGTTATTGATTTTCCTAGTTTAGTATGTAGACTCTTGAACACAACTACTTTATGAGTCTTGGCCATGGCCCTAAGCACTTTGTTTTCCAGTATTACCACCGGATATATAAATGCCACAGACACATAACTGGGTGAACCTCTTCAGATTGTGACTCAGCTTTGCTAGAGTCCCCAATTAGAGGTGTCCAGGTTCTTAAGCACACTCCTTTTTTTGCTTTGGACCTCGACTTTAACCGCTCAGTCTCAAGTTTTCACTTGACACCTTCACGCCACAAGCACATGGTCAGGGACAACTTGGTTTAGCCGCTTAGGCCAGGATTTTTTTTCTTTTGGCCCTCCTATCCATTAATGCTCAAAGCTTTGGATCCTTTTTACCCTTGCCTTTTGGTTTTAAGGGCTATTGGTTTTTTCTGCTTGCTTTTTCTTTTTTTTTTTCGCAAGCTTTTCTCTATTCACTGCTTTTTCTTGCTTCAAGAATCATTTTTATGATTTTTCAGATTATCAACAACATTTCTCCTTTTCATCATTCTCTCAAGAACCAACAATCTTAACATTCATAAACAACAAATTCAAAAGACATATGCACTGTTCAAGCATTCATTCAGAAAACAAAAAGTATTGTCACCACATCAGAATAATTAAACTAATTTCAAGGATGAATTCGAAATCATGTACTTCTTGTTCTTTTATGATTAAAAGCATTTTTCATTTAAGAGAGGTGATGGATTCATAGGACATTCATAACTTTAAGGCATAGACTCTAATCTTTATTTATTATTTAATAGAAATAATATAAATTAGGCATAAAAGCAAACACTTAATAATAAAAGAAAGGAAATTAAAGACATAAAGACAAATGATTCTAATTCTAATACTCATGTACTCTTAAAATGGATAAAAGGTTATCACAGAGTTAGGACTCAACAACCTTTATTTTGGGCGGTAGATGCCTCTTTAGTCTGTGGGGTGCTTGGCCCTTCAAGAGATAGCTTCTGGCGCTTTAGTTCCTTCAGTTCATGCCCTTGCTCTTCTTGTTCCCTAAGCAGTTTACAGAGCATGCTGTTTTGATTTTTCTGTTCTTCCTTCAGTTGATCCATAGCTTCTTACAACTTGGTGATAGATGCTTCTAGGCGCCAGTATTCAAATTGAGGAATTTCCGGGAGGAACTCCTGTGCTCTCCTCTTGATGGGGTCGTCCTGCACTTGCCCTTCCAATGACTTTTTGGTGATTGGTTGCTCAACTGAGATATACTCATCTACTCCCATTTTTACCCCAGCATCTTTACATAGCAGAGAGATTAAGCTTGGATAAGCCAATTTGGCATCTTTGGAGTTCTTGTTTGCAATTGTGTAAAGCTCACAAGAAATCAGCTGATGAACTTCCACTTCTTTTTCCAACATAATGCAATGAATCATCACTGTTCTTTTGATGGTGACTTCAGAGCGGTTGCTAGTGGGCAGTATAGAACGCCCAATAAAGTCCAGCCAGCCTCTGGCGACTGGTTTGAGATCTCCTCTCTTGAGTTGGTTTGGGACACCCTTTGTGTTGGTTGTCTATTTGGCTCTAGGGAGGCATATGTCCTCTAGAATTTTGTCCAAGCTCTTATTTGGTCTCATCATTCTCCTATTAAAGGAGTCCGGGTCATCTTGCAGTTGAGGTAGCTTGAAGATCTCTCTTATTTTGTCAGGGTGGAGGTGAACAATCTTCCCTCTGACCAGAGTTCGATAGCCATAGAATGCGGTTCCAGCTATTCTCTGCCTGTCTGTCTACCACAGATTAGAGTAGAATTCCTGAACCATATTTCTTCCCACCTTTGTCTCAGGATTAGCTAGGATTTCTCAGCTCCTGTTTCGAATTTGCTCTTGGATCTCCGGATATTCGTCTTCTTTCAGATCGAATTTAACTTCCGGGATCACTGACCTTAGACCCATTAGTTTGTAGTAATGGTCTGAATGTTCTTTGGTTAAGAACTTCCCTTGATTCCAAAGTGGTTTTGGAATATTCTCTTTCTTAGAGGTTTGCTTGTCCTCAAGCAAAAGAAAGGAAAGGAGAGGGATATAGGGAGAGCCAAGTTCGAATTGTGGAGGAGAAGAGGGAGACCGAACGAGGATTTAAAGGGAAGGGGGGTTAGGTTTCGAAAATTTTTGAAAAAGATATGATAGAAAATGTGATTTGTAAAAGATAAGTATGATAGGAAAAAGATGTAATTTAAAATTGAAAAGATATGAAAGATATTTGAAAAAGATAGATTTATTTATTTTTTTTTAAATATTGTGAAGATTTGAAAAAGATATTGATGAGTTGAAAAGATTTGAAAAAGATAGATTTGTTTTGAAAAAGAATTGAAAAGAGGTTGAATAAGAATTGAGAAAGATTTAATTTTTGGATTAAGATATGTTTAATATTTTTGGAAAAGAGTTTGAAAAATGAAAGTATGGGAATATGTTTATGCAAGAAAGTATGGATGGAAATATGAAAATTTGAAAAAAATCAAGTTGGGAATAAAAACTTCCTCCCTTCCACAATCCTGGCATTAAACGCCCAACTGCTGCTTGTTTTGGGCGTTTAACGCCCATCTGTAGCCTCTTTTGGGCGTTTAACGCCCAGCTGTTGCTTCTGGCTGGCGTTAAACACCAGAAATCTTTTGTCACTGGGCGTTTTTTTTTTTTCTGAACGCCCAGGATGCTGCAAGTTTGGCGTTAAACGCCCAGTAAAAGCTTCTTTTGGGCGTTTAACGCCCAATTGTACCTCTTACTGGCGTTTTTTTGCTAGTGAGCTCCTTTTCCCTGTTTTGTACTCTGAATCCTTCTGTAACTCTGTGAACTTATGCAATTGATACTTTACCTTGAAGATTATTTATATTAAACTCGTATAATTATTATTTGAATAACAAACAAGCTTTACAAATGGCTGGGTTGCCTCCCAGCAAGCGCTTTTTTATTATCTTTAGCTGAACCTTGCTGAGCTTTTAATCTAGCCTCAATTTTGAGCATTCTTGCTCAACATTGCCTTCAAGATAATACTTGACTCTTTGTCCATTAACAATGAACTTCTTGTTAGAATCAATGTCTTGAAGCTCCACATAGCCATATGGTGACACACTTGTAATCACATATGGTCCCCTCCACCGGGATTTTAGTTTCCCGGGAAATAATCTGAGCCTAGAGTTAAACAGCAAAACCTTCTGTCCTGGTTCAAAGACTTTAGATGACAACTTTCTGTCATGCCACCTTTTTGCTTTCTCTTTGTAAAGCTTGGCATTTTCGAAAGTAGTGAGTTTGAATTCCTCTAGCTTATTCAGCTGGAGCAATCTTTTTTCTCCAGCTAATTTGGCATCAAAGTTTAGGAACCTGGTTTCCCAGTAGGCCTTATGCTCCAGTTCCACGGGCAGATGACAGGCCTTACCATACACAAGCTGGTATGGAGAGGTCCCTATAGGAGTCTTGAATGTTGTTCTGTATGCGCACAACACATCATCCAAGCTTCTTGCCCAATCCTTTCTACCGGTACTTACAGTCCATTCCAGGATTCTTTTAAGTTCTCTATTAGAGACTTCAGCTTGCCCATTTATCTGTGGATGATATGGAGTTGCCACCTTGTGGCTAATTCCATATCGGACCATAGCAGAGTAAAGCTGTTTGTTGCAGAAGTGAGTGCCCCCATCACTGATTAGTGCTCTAGGGACACCAAACCTGCTGAAGATATATTTCTGGAGGAACTTCAGCACTGTCTTAGTATCATTGGTGGGTGTTGCAATGGCCTCTACCCATTTGGATACATAGTCGACTGCCACCAGAATATAAGTGTTTGAGTATGATGGTGGGAAAGGCCCCATGAAGTCAATACTCCATACGTCAAACAAATCAATCTCTAAGATCCCTTGCTGAGGCATGGCATAACTATGAGGTAGATTACCAGCTCTCTGGCAGCTGTCACAGTTATGCACAAACTCTTGGGAGTCTTTATAGAGAGTGGGCCAGTAGAAGTCACATTGGAGGACTTTTGTGGCTGTTCGCTCACCTCCGAAATGTCCTCTATATTGTGATCTATGACAATGCCATAGGATCTTCTGTGCTTCTTCTCTAGGCACACACCTACGGATTATTCCGTCTGCACATCTCTTAAAGAGATATGGTTCATCCCACAGGTAGTACTTTACATCAGTAATTAATTTTTTCTTTTGATGCCTGCTGTACTCCTTGGGTATGAATCTTGCAGCTTTATAGTTTGCAATATCTGCAAACCATGATGTTTCCTGAATGGCAAACAATTGCTCATCTGGAAAGGTTTCAGAGATCTCAATAGAGGGAAAGGATGCCCCTTCTACTGGTTCTATCTGGGACAGATGATCAGCCACTTGGTTCTCTGTCCCTTTTCTGTCTCTTATTTTTATATCAAACTCTTGCAGAAGTAACACCCATCTTATGAGCCTAGGTTTTGAATCCTGCTTTGTGAGTAGCTATTTTAAGAGCAGCATGGTCAGCATACACAATCACTTTGATCCTACTAAGTATGATCTAAACTTGTCAATGGCATAAACCACTAAAAGCAGTTCTTTTTCTGTGGTTGTGTAATTTTTCTGAGCATCATTTAAAACACGGCTAGCATAATAAATGACATGGTCACTGGCATCACACATTAGTTCGAATAGTAATGTCCAGTCTGGTGCAGAAATAACTAGTGCTGTGACAAGCTTAGCTTTCAGAGTTTTAAACGCCTACAGACACTCTGTGTCAAACACAAATGGTGTGTCAGCAGCTCGCAGGTTGCTCAGAAGTTTTGCAATTTTTGAAAAATCCTTTATAAACCTCCTATAGAATCCTGCATGCCCCAGAAAGCTTCTAATTGCCTTAACATTGGCATGTGGTGGTAGTTTCTCAATCACTTCCACTTTAGCTTGATCCAATTCTATTCCCTTGTTTGAAATTTTATGCCCAAGGACAATCCCTTCAGTCACCATAAAGTGACATTTTTCTCAGTTTAAAACCAGGTTGGTCTCTTGGCATCTTTTCAGAACAAGTGATAAATGGTCAAGGCAGGAGCTGAATGAGTCTCCAAATATTGAAAAGTCATCCATGAAGACTTCCAAGAATTTCTCTACCATATCAGAGAAGATAGAGAGCATGCACCCCTGAAAGGTTGCAGGTGCATTGCACAGAACAAAAGGCATCCTTCTGTAGGCAAACACTCCAGAAGGACATGTGAATGCTGTTTTCTCTTGGTCCTGAGGATCTACTGCAATTTAGTTATAGCCGGAATAGCCATCCAAAAAGCAGTAATATTCATGACCTGCTAGTTTCTCTAGCATCTGGTCTATGAATGGTAAATGAAAGTGATCCTTCCTGGTGGCTGTATTGAGCCTTCTGTAGTC
The DNA here is from genome assembly GCF_000816755.2 of Arachis ipaensis. Lineage (NCBI taxonomy): Eukaryota > Viridiplantae > Streptophyta > Magnoliopsida > Fabales > Fabaceae > Arachis > Arachis ipaensis. The sequence continues at coordinate 76,272,814 of NC_029792.2, forward strand.
AATACACATACGCCACCCTGTAACTGTTCTTGTAGGAACCAGTTCATTTTTTTCATTATGAACCACTGTCATGCCTCTCTTCTTGGGAACAACTTGGACAGAGCTCACCCAGGGACTATCAGAAATAGGATAAATAATCCCAGCCTCCAGTAACTTGGTAACCTCTTTCTGCACCACTTCCTTCATGGCTGGATTTAGCCGCCTCTATGGTTGGACCACTGGCTTAGCATTGTCCTCCAATAGGATCTTGTGCATGCATCTTGCTGGGCTGATGCCCTTAAGATCACTTATGGACCACCCAAGAGCTGTCTTGTGTATCCTTAGCACTTGAAGTAGTGCTTCCTCTTCCTGTGGATTTAAAGCAAAGCTTATGATCATCGAAAAAGTGTCACCTTCTCCCAGAAATGCATATTTCAGGGATGGTGGTAGTGGTTTGAGCTCGGGTTTAGGAGGTTTTTCTTCTTCCTGAGGAATTTTTAGGGGCTCTTTTATTTCCTCTGAATCCTCCAGATCAGGCTGGACATCTTTAAAGATGTTTTCTAGCTCTGATTCGAGACTCTCAGCCATGTTGATCTCCTCTACCAAAGAGTCAATAAGATCAACTTTCATGCAGTCTTTTGGTGTGTTTGGATGCTGCATGGCTTTGACAGCATTTAACTTAAACTCATCCTCATTGACTCTCAGGGTTACTTCCCCCTTTTGGACATCAATGAGAGTTCGTCCAGTTGCTAGGAAAGGTCTTCTTAGAATGAGAGTAGCACTCTTGTGCTTCTCCATTTCCAGCACTACAAAGTCAGTGAGAAAGGCGAATGGCCCAACCCTGGCAATCATGTCTTCAATCACGCCTGATGGGTATTTAATGGAGCCATCAGCAAGTTGGAGACATATCCGGGTTGGTTTGACTTCTTTAGTTAAACCAAGCTTTCTGATAGTGGATGCAGGTATTAGGTTGATGCTTGCCCCAAGATCACATAAAGCTGTCTTGGTGCAATTACCCTCTAATATGCATGGTATCATAAAGGTCCCGGGATCTTTAGGCTTTTCTGGGAAGCTTTTCAGAATGATTGCATTGCATTCTTCAGTGAGGAGAACTCTTTCAGTTTCTCTCCAATCCTTCTTATGACTCAAGATCTCTTTCATGAACTTAGCATAAGAGAATATTTACTCAAGTGCCTCTGCAAACAGAATCTTTATTTCAAGAGTCCTGAGATAGTCTGCAAAGCGGGAAAATTGCTTATCCTGCTCCTCTTGGCGGAGTTTTTGAGGATAAGGCATCTTGGCTTTGTATTCCTCAACTTTAGTTGCTGCAGGTTTATTTTCTACAGAGGTGGTTGGAGAAGCCTTTTTAGAGGGGTTGCTATCAGCACTTGTGTGTGTCTGATCCTTCACTGGCGTTTGAATGCCAGGGTTAGAAGCTGGATTGGCGTTGGACGCCAACTCCTTACCTGTTTCTGGCATTTGAACGCCAGAACTGAGCTTCCATTGGGTGTTTGACGCCAACTCCTTGCCTGTTTCTGGCGTTTGAATGCCAGAACTGCGCTTGGGTTGGGCGTTTAACGCCAGCTTTACATTAAACGCCAGAGTTATTCCTCTCTGGGCTCTTACTGTCCTCAGAGGGATTTTAGATAATATTTTGCTCATCCTCTGTTAGTTGTTCTTTTCTTGGTTTTCTGCTGCTCTGAAGTGAGGTATTTAATGTTTTCCCACTTCTTAATTGAACTGCCTGGCACTCTTCTATTATCTGCTTTGATAAATGCTGTTTTGTCTGATTCAATAGTGCTTCCACATTTTTGTTAGCATTTTTAGTGTCTTGTAGCATCTGCTTGAATTCTGCTAGCTATTTTGTTAGAAAACACAATTGTTGATTGAGTTCAGCAACTTGTTCTGGAGGACCAAGTTCAGTAGATACTGCTTTGGCTTCTTCTTTTATAGAGGACCCACTACTTATGTACAAATGCTGATTTCTAGCAACTATATCAATAAGCTCTTGAGCCTCTTCAATAGTTTTTCTCATGTGTATAGATCCACCAGCTGAGTGGTCTAGAGATACCTGAGCTTTTTCTGTAAGCTCATAGTAGAAGATGTCTAATTGCACCCACTCTGAAAATATTTCAGAAGGGCATTTCCTTAGCATCCCTCTGTACCTCTCCCAAGCGTTATAAAGGGATTCATCATCCTCTTGTTTAAAGCCTTGGATGTCCAGCCTTAGCTGTGTCATTCTTTTTGGAGAGAAATATTGATTCAGGAATTTGTTTGATAACTGTGTCCATGTTCTTATGCTTGCTGTGGGTTGGTTATTTAACCACCTCTTAGCTTGATCTTTTACAACAAACAGAAATAGTAACAGTCTGTATACATCCTGATCTACCTCCTTGTCACGCACTGTGTCAGCAATTTGCAATAACTGCACCAGAAACTCAGTAGGTTCTTCCTGTGGAAGACCAAAATACTGGTAATTTTGCTGCACCATGACAATGAGTTGAGGATTTAGCTCAAAACTGCTTGCTTTGATGGGAGGTATACAGATACTACTCCCGTATGCAGCAGTAATGGGGTTGGTATATGACCCCAGAGTCCTTCTGGACTGTTCATTTCTACTTAAGTCCATGATGAATAAAGGGAGATGATGTGAATTGCAAGTAAAATATATTTTTGTTTTTTATTTTATTTAATTAAAAATAACCGAATAAGAAGATTTGAAAAAGATATTGATGAGTTGAAAAGATTTGAAAATTTTTGAATATGATTTTCAAAAAAGATTTGAATTTTGAATTTTTAAAACTAAGATAAGATAAAATAGAAAGTTTTTAAAATAAAAATCTGAATTTTTTTTTAAGGAAAATTTCAAAAATCAATTAGAATAAAGAGGAAAAATATTTTTGAATTTAAGGAAGAAAGAGAAAAACAGTAAAAACGACACCAAACTTAAATATTTAGATCAAAACAAAGGAAACAAACAGGAAAACTTTGAATATCACGATGAACGCTAAAAACAACTTTTGAAAAATTTTTAAGAAAACAAAAACACAAATGACACCAAACTTAAAATATAAAACTAAACTCAAACAGAAAAACTCAATTATTAGTTTATAAAAATTTTCGAAAAAAATTGAAAATGAAAATAAGGATTTAAAAAAAAAGTTTCAACCAAAAACAATAATAGAAAACTCTACACCAAAAAAGAAAAATTTTCCCTAATCTAAGCAACAAAATAGACCTTCAGTTGTCCAAACTCGAACAATCCCCGGCAACGGCGCCAAAAACTTGCTGCACGAATTTGTAAATCACACTTTTTACAACTTGTACCACTAACCAGCAAGTGCACTGGATCGTCCAAGTAATACCTTACGTGAGTAAGGGTCGAATCCCACGGAGATTGTCGGCTTGAAGCAAGCTATGGTTATCTTCTAACTCTTAGTCAGGATATGAATTATGATTATCAGTTTGAATTGCGAAAAATAAAAGAGCATGAAATAAATACTTATTATGCAGTGATGGAGAATATGTTGGAGTTTTGGAGATGCTTTGTCTTCTGAATCTCTACTTTCCTACTGTCATCTTCTTCACGCACGCAAGGCTCCTTCCATGGCAAGCTGTATGTTGGTGGATCACCGTTGTCAATGGCTACCATCCGTCCTCTCACTGAAAAAGGTCCATGTACATGGCTAATCATCTGTTGGTTCTCACTTGTGATGGAATAGGATCCATTAATCCTTTTGCGTCTGTCACTACGCCCAGCACTCGCGAGTTTGAAGCTCGTTACAGTCATCCCTTCTCGGATCCTACTCGGAAAACCACAAACAAGGTTTAGACTTTTCGGATCTCAAGAATGCTGCCAATGGATTCTAGCTTATACCACGAAGACTCTGGTCTCACGGATCTGAAAGTTCTGTTGTCAGGAGAGGCGATCAGACTTATGAGCTAGTAACCCAAGAGATACTCATTCAATCTAAGGTAGAACGGAGGTGGTTGTCAGGAACGCGTTCATAGGTTGAGAATGGTGATGAGTGTCACGGATCATCACATAAATCATATTGAAGTGTGAATGAATTTCTTAGATAGAAACAAGCGTGTTTGAATAGAAAACAGAAATACTTGCATTAATTCATCGAGACACAGCAGAGCTCCTCACCCCCAACAATGGAGTTTAGAGACTCATACTGTCAAAGATACAAAGTTTAGATCTAAAAATGTCATGAGATGCAAAATAAATCTCTAAAAGTTGTTTAAATACTAAACTATTGACCTAGGTTTACAGAAAATGAGTAAACTATGATAGATAGTGCAGAAATCCACTTTCGGGACCCACTTGGTGTGTGCTGGGGCTGAGACTTGAGCTTTACACGTGCCTAGGCTGTTTCTAGAGTTAAACTCCAGGTTGTAACCTGTTTTGGGCATTTAACTCCAACTTGTAACCTGTTTCTGGCGTTTAACACCAGAATGGAACATGGAACTGGCGTTAAACGCCAGTTTATGTCATTTATCTTTGAGCAAAGTATGGACTATTATATATTGCTGGAAAGCCCTGGATGTCTACTTTACAACGCAATTAAGAGTGCGCCAGTTGGACTCTTGTAGCTCCAACAAATTTATTTTGAGTGTAAGGAGGTCAGAATCCAACAACATTAGCAGTCCTTTTTTCAGCCTGAATCAGATTTTTGCTCAGATCCCTCAATTTCAGCCAGAGAATACCTGAAATCACAGAAAAACACAAACTCATAGTAAGGTCCAGAAATGTGATTTTTATTTAAAAACTAATAAAAATATACTAAAAACTATGTAAAAATAATGCCAGAAAGCGTATAAATTATCCGCTCATCAGATGTCTATTTAGGGATATGCCTCATTAAAACCTTACTAAAGAAAAACCCAGTGGGAAAAAACATTAGTGAAGAAAAAAGAGTACAATATTCTTTGTGACGGAGACTGCCTCATTAAAAACCTTGTCAAGAAAAACCCAATGGAAAAAAAACCTAACCAAGGAAAAAAGAGTAGAGTCTCCCCCTCTTGTCGACATTATTTAATGTCTCGAAATCGGCGCATCTCAATCTGATGTACCAATCTTTCAAAAGAGGATTTTGGGAGTGGCTTTATAAATAAATCTGCCAGATTATCACTTGAGCGGATCTGTTGGATATCAATTGTCCCCTGATTTTGAAAATCATGAGTGAAGAAGAATTTGGAAGAAATATGCTTTGTTCTATCACTTTTGATGTATCTGCCTTTAAGTTGAGCAATGCATGCTGTATTATCTTCAAACAGGACAGTTGGAGCTATCTTATGATCAATCAGTCCACATGATGACAAAATATATTGGATCAAACTCCTGAGCCAAAAACCCTCGCAACTTGCTTCATGAATCGCTAGTATTTCGGCATGATTAGAAGATGTTGCAGCAATTGTCTGTTTCATGGACCTCCAAGACATAGCCGTTCCACCATATGTGAACAGGTATCCTATTTGAGATCTCCCTTTATGTGGATCAGACAAGTATCCAGCATCTGTATAGCCAACTAGTTGTGACTTGGATCCATATGGATAAAACAATCCCATATCAACCGTTCCATGAAGATATCAAAATATTTGTTTGATTCCACTCCAATGTCTTCTGGTTGGAGAGGAACTATACCTTGCTAGTAAGTTCACAGCAAATGATATATCGGGTTGTGTGTTATTAGCAAGATACATTAGCGCTCCAATGACACTAAGATATGGTACTTCAGGACTAAGGATATCTTCATTCTCTTCCTTAGGATGGAATTGATCCTTTTCCACATCCAATGATTTTACAATCATTGGGGTACTTAATGGATGTGACTCATCTATATAAAATCTCTTCAAGATCTTTTTTGTGTATGTTGTTTGATGAATAAAGATCCCATTTTTTATATGCTCGATCTGCAGGCCAAGACAAAATTTAGTCCTTCCAAGATCTTTCATCTCAAACTCTTCTTTTAGAGTTTTTATAATTGTTGGAATCTCTTCAGGAGTTCCAATGATATTTAAATCATCAACGTACACAACAATTATAATGAATCCAGATGCAGATTTCTTTATGAAAACACATGGACAGATATCATCATTCTTGAATCCAGTTTTGGCCAGATACTCAGTAAGACGATTATACCACATTTGTCCAGATTGCTTCAGACCATATAAAGATCTTTACAATTTGACTGAGTATAACCCTTGCGAATATTCATTGGATGGTTTAGATATCTTTAGTCCTTCAGGGACTTTCATATAGATATCCCGATCTAATGAGCCGTATAAATAGGCTGTTACCACATCCATTAAATGCATATGCAATTTATGATATGCGGATAAGCTGACCAAATAACGCAATGTTATCGCATCCACTACAAAGGAATATGTTTCTTCATAATCTATACCGGGCCTTTATGAAAAATCTTGTGCCACAAGTCGGGCTTTGTAGTGCACGACTTCATTTTTCTCATTTTGTTTTCTCACAAATACCCACTGGTATCCAACAGGTTTTACATTTTCTGGTGTACGGGCTACAGGTCCAAAGACTTCACGTTTTGTAAGTGAGTCTAGCTCAGCCTTCATGGCTTCTTTTTATTTTGGTCAATCATTCCTTTGTCGACATTCTTCGACTGATCTTGGCTCAAGATCCTTACTTTCATGTATGATATTTAATGCCACATTATATGCAAATATTTCATTGACAATTGTCTTATTTCGGTCCCATTTCTCTCCTGTAAAGATATAATTTATCGAGATCTCGTCATTTTCACAATCTTCAGGTGCCTGAACATCTTCTGGTGTTAAAATTATATCAGAATTTTGGACAACTACAGGTGTCTTTATTATGTCTTTTTTTCAACAGGAATAGTATTTACCTCTTTTCTCTTTCGAGGATTTTTGTCTTTGGAACCGACAGGCCTGCCACGCTTCTGGCGTGTATTTGCTTCGGTGGCAATTTGTCCAACTGGGATATCAATTCGAATTGGGGTATTTTCTACTGGTATATACGACTTGGTTATCCTCTTTGTATCGGAAAATGCATCAGGCAATTCATTTGATATTCTTTGCAAATGTATAATCTTTTGAACTTCTAGTTCACATTGCCCTGATCGAGGATCTAAATGTATCAACGATGATGCATTCCAATTAAGTTCCTTTTCAGGAAGCTTATTCTCTCCCCCTAATGTTGGAAATTTTGATTCATCAAAATGACAATCCGCAAACCAGGTTTTAAATACATTTTCAGTTTTTATCTCAAGATACCTCACTATAGAGGGAGAATCATATCCAACATATATCCCCAATTTTCTTTGGGGTCCCATTTTGGTGCGATTAGGTGGTGCAATGGGAACATATATCGCACACCCAAATATTCTTAAATGGGAAACATTTGGCTGCTGGCCAAAAGCTAATTGCATAGGAGAGAATTGATGGTAATTTGTTGGCCTCAAATAAATAAGTGCTGCGGCATGTAAAATAGCATGTCCCCAAACCGAGGTTGGGAGATTTGTTCTCATAAGTAAGGGTCTAGCAATTAATTGGAGGCGTTAAATAAGTGATTCAGCTAACCCATTTTGTGTGTGAACATGAGCTACTGGATGTTCAACACTTATACCATTATCCATACAATAAGCATCAAAGGCTTGGGAAGTAAATTCACCAGCATTATCAAGACGAATTGCTTTGATTGAATTTTCTAGAAATTGTGCTTCTAATCGAATAATTTGAGCCAGTAATCTCGCAAATGTCAGGTTGCGAGAAGACAATAAGCACACATGTGACCATCTCGAAGATGCGTCTATCAAGACCATAAAATATCTAAAAGATCCACATGGTGAATGAATAGGTCCACATATATCACCTTGAATCTTTTCTAGGAATTCAGGGGACTCAAATCCAATCTTTACTGGTGATGCCTTTAAAATTAACTTCCCTTGAGAACACGCAGCACAACAAAGTTCACTAGATTTAAGAATCTTTTGGTTCTTTAGTGAATGTCCATGGAAGTTTTCAATAATTCTTCGCATCATGGTTGTTCCCAGATGACCTAATCGGTCATGCCAAGTTATGAATTCATTTGGGCTAGTAAACTTCTGGTTTACAGTGGCATGTGATTCAATTGCACTAATCTTGGTCTAATATAACCCAGATGAAAGTGAGGGTAACTTTTCTAGTATAACCTTTTTTATTTGAATCATAAGTACTCATGATTTCCCTCATTTATAGTCTCAATATGATATCCATTTCGGCGAATATCTTTAAAACTCAACAAGTTTCTTAGAGACTTGGTAGACAATAGTGCATTATTTATTATGAATTTTGTTCATACGGGAAACAAAATTATAGCTCTTCCGGAGCCTTCAATCACATTGCCTGAGCCAATAATAGTATTAACATATTCTTCTTTTGGCACAAGATGGGTAAAATATATATTACTTTTGAGAATAGTATGCAAACTTGCACTATCCGCAAGGCAAATATCTTCACAATATGTCCTTATCATTTTTCTTCAAAGACAAATAATAATGATAATAAAAATAATAAAAGTACATGCACAGAAAAATTATTCACATGAATATTTAACAAACACACATATTAAACTATTCCATCATTGATCAAATAGCCAATACTTCTTTTAAGATCCTCAAAGAAATTAGATACATCATAATTAGTGGTGGAATTTTCATAATTTGAAACAAAATTTATTTTCTTTCCTTTGTCATCCTTTTTCACGGATGCTTGATAAAGATCAACTAGGTGCCTTGGGGTACGACAGGTACGTGACCAATGGCCCTTCCCACCATAACGGAAGCACTTATCCTCAATTGATTTACTTTGCCCATTGTTTCTTTCTTTTTTCCACTTCTGGTGAGATCCTTTCTTATGAATATAATTCTTCTTCCTTCCATAATTTTTCTTATTACCAAAATCTTTCCATTTACCTCTTCTATGGTTATGATTTGCCACATTTGCTTCAGGAAATGGGGCGGCGCCAGCTGGGCGCACTTTTCCAAAGATCTGCAGGATCTTTTAATGTGAGATATTCATTTTTCAATCCTTCGTCAAGATGACGATGAAGAAAAATCATGGCTTTAGCTTTATCCTTTTGGGAAGCATTATTTTCAGCCTTAATGGTATCTCCAAGATCCATTGAATCAAGATGGATTTCAGCATCTAATATCCATGATAAATAATTGTTTCCAGATATATCAAGATCATTGAATTCAAGATGAGAGAGTTTTGACATAATGAAAATTTGTTACCTGGAGTCTTCCTAAAATTTTATCAGAGTCTCGTGCTGATAACGTGTTGTGAAATAACTAAATAAATAAATAAGGAAGATATAAATATAAAATAAAATGTAAATAGAAGACTCTAGTTTTGATATTCACTAATATAATTATCTTACTATAATAATAGAAGTAATTTATATATTCAATACTATTATATATTAGCAACGTATGAAAAATTAAAGAGAAGAAGACAATATAGAGAGATAAGGAAAATTGTTGTTATTGATGTGTATATTCAACGGAAGCTTAACCTCCTATTTATACATGTATAAGGTTTCTTTTTCAAACCCTATTAAATATATTTTTTCTTGAGAATATTCAACCACCCATCATAAATGGGCATTCACCTAATTGATCTTCTCACAACAGATAGGGGAATGTCTGATCAATTATTATTTATTCCCTTTGAAAAATCTGGGGCTAATTTGATTGCATTATTTAAATTTGTTAAAAGAATTAAAGGGCCTCGAAGTGTGTTTCTGAAAAACCTCAATGGATAGGATTTTGATTGACAACATTAATAATGGGGGGCCACTGATGGGGAAAATAAAAAAAGAAAAAAGAAAGAATCAATTGGGATTATTATTAGCAAAACAAAGAGTGAAGTGCGGGATTTTTTATTGAAATAAATAAAAAATATAATAATTACTAAAATAAATAAATTTAAAAATATTTATCGATTTAAAATTATTAGTCTTATCTCGTTTACACTGTAAATGAGATGGCATTGCGTGTATCTCGTTTACAGTGTAAACGAGATAAGACACGTCAACTGCAACGTGTTTATCTCATTTACACTGTAAACGAGATAAGAGCGAACGGCACCTATAAGTATAAGTCGTTTACAAGGAGTTTCTGGACCCCATTTTGACTTAGTCAAACTCTTTCTCCCCTCTTTTTTACCCTTTTTACCATATTTGAGTCCGATACGGTGATGGCACGCCAAGCAGGGAATGATGGGGACATCAACAGACTAAACGAGACGTTGCATTACGCCGGAGCAGCCGACTTCGAGGTTAGTTGCGTTATGTTCGGTTAATATAAGTATGTAGATATTGTTACGGTAGTCTGGTAGTGACAAGCACTGAGTAAAATGCTTTAGAGATTGGACTGTATGATGAATTTGGAACAATATTTGCTTTTGTAAGATTGGTATGACTTCATTAAGATTTGCTTACCGACATAAGTAATTTATAGACATCTATAGAGTAGACACATGGTAGTATGTTCCTAAGCATTAGTAGTACTTTGTTATTTAAGTAGTGTACAAAAATTTATTATTACCTCTTTATAGGTTAAAAATCTTTTTTTTTTCGTTCCGCAGAGACCTCACCTTCAACTGCCCCAGCGAACTCCACCAGACGCCATCGTCCCGTATCTGGCTGAGGCTGAATTCAGCGACACGGTGCCCCTTAGGGAGTTCACATTTGATAATTCACTAATTTTGGTACTCGTAGAGCGATGGCGTCCGGAGACGCACACGTTTCATCTCCTGTGGGGTGAGGTCACTATCACCCTGCAGGACGTGGCATACCACCTTGGCCTACGTTCACACGGGAACCCCATTGGTGGGTGCCTTCGTGACTTTGGTAGATGGTACGGCACGGAGACGTGGCCCATGGTTGAGCAGCTGCTTGGTGCCAGGCCTCCGGTGGTGGTACAGCAAGCTGTGCAGAGAAAGGAGTCGTTCACCTTGAAGATGGTTTGGTTGCGTGATCGCGTCCGCCAGATGCCCCCGACCGACGATCCCGAGACCCTCCGACAGTATGCCCGATGCTTATTATGTTACTGATCGGAGGGTATCTGTTGACAGACAAGTCCAACAACCTGGTTCACGTACGTTGGCTACCGCTGCTCCGGGACTTTGCGGAGTGCAGGGCATTATCTTGGGGCTCTGCTGTGCTGGCCTGGACTTACCAGTCACTATGTTTGGTGGCACAGCAGGGCGTCACAGACATCACCGGATGCACTTTACTGCTGATGCGTTGGACTTATCAGAGATTTCTTCAGTGGTGTCCACCAGACAGAGGAGTCTACCAGTATCCGCTAGCTGCGAGGTAACCAAATATTACTTTTTCATTTCGTGTTAAACATTGTTGTTAATTTGCATGGTTTGTTATTTAATGAATTGTACATATCTCTTTTACGAAAAACTTCTGTAATCTCTCGAACGTGATGCGCACAATTGCAGAAATCGGCAAGTACCGGGTGCCTTTCAACACTGCATTGATGCACTCGGACAGATTTGTCGTCATGTGGCCAAACCGACGCCTGCTGTCGCAATGTTGTAGTCAAATATTCTTCCTGAAATGACCAGCACAGTCAACCATCGCCGGCGAGACTCCTCTCAAGGCATCCATGTACCACTCATAACCGGCCCTGTTTGGACTATAAGCAGCGTTAATGAGGTATCTCTTGCGCTCGGTTGACTTGAACCGAGTCATGAAATTTGCAGCCATGTGTCTTATGCAGTAAGCATGGTAGGCTCTTGGGGATGCCAACCACTGTCATCGGAGCTAAGCGCAGCCTTGATAGCCTGAGATCTGTCAGAGATTACCAGCAGGCCATCCTGTGGGGTGATGTGGCGTCTAAGATTAGTTAGGAAGAATGACCATGACTCGGTGCTCTCGGACTCCACAATGGCAAAAGCAATCGGCATGATGTTGTTATTCCCATCTTGCGCCACCGCAATAAGAAACACACCACCATACCTGCCATACAAATGTGTACCATCTACAGAGACAAAGGGCTTGCAATGCTTGAAGGCTTCGACACATGACGGGAAAGACCAAAATACCTTGTCGAACATACTGCAGTCACGTACCAGGAGGTCTCCATCGTAGAATGGTTTGACACGTAGGTCACAAATGGTACTAGAAAAACAGCTCTACAGTGCCTGAAGTAACTTCGGAACCTTATTGTACGACTCTTCCCAATCCCCATAGATTTATGCAATTGCCTTCTGCTTGGCCGTCCACACCTTTCTGTAGGATGGTTTATAGTGATAGCTTGCTTGGACTGCACCTTGCAAAATTGGAATGCTTACAGAGGGGTTGGACTGAATGAACGGCAAGATGACCCCGCAGATCAGACTGTTGTCTAACTGACGATGGTCTTGAGACATGGTGGGTGCCAGACAAGTATGCACTCTACCCACCCTCCGAACCTCCCTGAACACAAGAAAACAGTATTACTTTAGCTATGTTGTACGCCTACTTAGTAGATCGTATAGAAGTAATGAAAAGAACAAGTAAACTTAAGCTCACCAGTATCCGAGGTTCTGCCGAAGGGCTACATGGAGGCTCCATTGGCACCCATTCTCAGCTTGGCGGCACTGCACGTGGTACTTTAACCGGTTCGAATCGATCACCCGGTACTCCGCACTCCTCCGAATACTGTAGTTCTTCACACCCTGAAGCATTGCCTCTCGGCTTCTAAACTTATGGCCGACCCAAAACTCTACACCACCATCTAGGTTGTAATCCTCTTTACCCGTGTCATGAAACGGAGTCCTCTCATGTATGGCGTCCAGATCCAGACTGTGATAGTGAGACGAAACTGCCGAAAGCGCCCAGTATTGGAAGAGGTGGAGGCAGGACATGATAGGCTACGGTCGGAACTGGTGTCTCCGGAACACACTCATCCTCATCCCCACTAGCGGATAAGTCGCTGTCACCACTGTCCCCCACGTAATCCTCGTCCGACTCCTCCTCGCCCTCCTCTGCCTCATCCACTGGAACGGTGACATGAATAGGCGGTGGTGTGAGAGGTCGGTCGTCCTGCACATAGTTCGAATGTACGGAAGGACCACTGCCACCGTGTCCCACCTTTGGAGAAAGCTCCATTACTTGCTTCACCATGATCCTCCCATGGATGTCGAACATCACTCGCACATGCTCGTCCCCTAGAAGTCGGAATAGTTGAAACCGGAAGACTCCATTACCCATGGGTGCCAGCAACCTATACGCCACCCTTCCGATTTCCCTCGTTTCTAAACCACCGAGCTTGCTCGATATCAAACTGCTCAAATCGGACAACATCTCCACACGTTGAGTGTGAAACAAAATCGGATCCTCATACTCAAATGTCACTCCGTTGTTGCCGTTTCTCATACGACAGTTGGGATAAACAAACACAACTATGTATGGACTATTACTGGCCATTAATGCGTTGTATTCGTGAGAAAATAAGAGATACAAAAAAGATAGGAAAAGTTTGTGAAGAATATCAAGGGTTACACATCCTTTTATAGCTGGTGGGATACTACTCCATGTATCTCGTTTACACTGTAAACGAGATAGACACGTTGCAGCTGACGTATCTTATCTCGTTTACACTGTAAACGAGATACACACAATGCTATCTCGTTTACAGTGTAAACGAGATAAGAATAAGAAATTTAAATCGGTAAATATTTTTAAATTTATTTATTTTAGTAATTATTAAATTTTTTAAGTTATCTTAAAAATTAGCTATGGAAGAGTTTTAAAAAATCTTACAACAATTTTTTTCAGAAGAATTATGGTCTATGTAGTGTGATTTGATTTTGGCAAGAGAACAACAAGTTCTTAGATTATGTGTAAGATAAATTTTAGTGAAAATTTTTTTGGTAAATAATTGAAAAACACCTAATTTCATGCATATTTGGATTTAACCAAAAGAGTGTTTGATCTGAAACTTCAACAGAGTTGGTGTATTAGATTTAACTTGATTCAAAGGGAGGTAAATAAATAATCATCAGATTGGCCAGCTAAACATGGAATCCTGGGAGCTGTAGAGTCAGTTGAGTGGATTTTTCTAGCACATTTTTTACTGTATTTGCGAGAAATAGACCTTCTTTAGGAGTTGTTTTTTCTTTTTATTCTTTTTTCATTTCTCTGTTCTTCTTTTTTTGTCTTTTAGGTTTTATGTCACAAAAAAAAAAATAATTACTCATCGATAATAATACTTAATTTGTGATTAAATTGAAATATTTACATTAGGATCATGAGTAAAACTTTCAAGTCCTTTTTACTCTTATGTTAAAACCGATTTGAGTAAGTACGATCTAACATTAGATAAAGCTTGCTTGAACTTTCTTTGTTATCATGGCTGGAGATGGTAATGGGTATCTGTAGGGTGGATACTCCTCTCCCGCCCCTATTCCCGTATATCCACTTTCGTCTCATCCTTGTTATAGGTTCCCATTTAATTGTTCCTGCCGAATAACGGATACCAATAGATATCCATGGGTATTGCTTTTAATTTGTTTTTAAATTTAACACAAAACATATACACATAAGATAACATAATCTAAAGTTGTAAATACACTTTAACATAATTCAATACAAAGGTTGAATATCCAACATGGCAACTTATAATTTTTATATATATGTGAGGGCATTTTAGTAGTTTTTTCTTTCACATGGATTTCGCAGGCCTCATGGGGCGAGTATATCCACTCCTATCTCCGTTTCCATTTATTTATGAGGACGGGTCATGTAACACCGTAACTTTTAGCACCTCATGATCGTATTAAAAACTCATATGTTAGTTACCTTTAAACCTTTTTCTTTTAAAATATTGTATTTTAATCCATTTTTAAGTTTTTCGATTACTGATTCGCCGTAACTTTTAATTTAATCTCTCAGCCATCAAATCTCACCAATTTTTTCTTGATCCTCAACGATATTCCAACCCAAAAATCTCCAAAATAGTTTGGTCCCTGCTAATTTCATCACAGCCAAGCCATAAACTTCATAAATACATCAATATATTGCAAAAATTCAACATAAACTCAATCAATAATCAATCACAACATCAAATTGCTTATTCAACACACGTTTAATCATTAAGAATTTACCAAAACCTTACCTCCGTATGAAACCAAAAAAAAGAAAACTCTGGAGAAGCTTTTTGATCGAGCTATTGAAGAAGAAAACATCAGAAATCGTCTGTACCTCTTAGAACTCCAATTGGCCGAACTCAAGGGAAAGGAGAGCTATGTCACCGTCAACTTCTATCGAACAAAAGTGATGCTAATGTATATAGAAGAAGGATACGAACACTTTTATCGGATTAAATTTTTTATTAGAGTTACAGATATCAACAAATCGGAGTTGGAAACTTCATGGTCACGGAGGTTCTCTCTTCCTCACTCTGGGTTCCTTTCTTTCTTTTCATTTCAAGTTCGGTGATAAATGAAGAGAAGTGAAGATTAATAATAATGATTCTTGATTAAGTGATATTGGTTTATTAAATGAAAGGGCATGTGTCATAATTATATGTATGTATATATGCTTATAAGTGGTGCACGAAATTGTTATCTCTAGCAACGGTGCCAAAAACTTGGTACGCACGTTTATAATCTCAAATTCTTTTTCACAACTCCGATACAACTAACCAGCAAGTGCACTGTGTCGTCTAAGTAATAAACCTTACGTGAGTAAGGGTCGATCCCACGGAGATTGTCAACTTGAAGCAAGCTATGGTTACCTTGTAAATCTCAGTCAGGCAGATTCAAATGGTTATGGGATTTTGATAATTGAAATATAAATAGAACATAAAATAAGATAGAGATACTTATGTAATTCATTGGTGAGAATTTCAGATAAGCGTATGGAGATGCTTTTGTTCCTTCTAAACCTCTGCTTTCATACTGCTTTCATCCAATCATTCATACTCCTTTCCATGGCAAGCTGTATGTTGGGCATCACTGTTGTCAATGACTACTTTCTGTCCTCTCAGTGAAAATGGTCCAAATACGCTGTCACCGCACGGCTAATCATCTGTCGGTTCCCACTCATGCTGGAATAGGATCCAGTGATCCTTTTGCGTCTGTCACTACGCCCAACACTCGTGAGTTTGAAGCTCGTCACAGTCATCCCATCCCAGATCCTACTCGGAATACCACAGACAAGGTTTAGACTTTCCGGATCTCAAGAATGGCCGCCAATAATTCTAACTTATACCACGAAGACTCTGATCTTTCGGAATGGAGGCTAAGAGATAAATGCTCAATCCAAGGTAGAAAGGAAGTGGTTATTAGGCACGCGTTCATAGGTTGAGAATAGTGACAAGTGTCACGGATCATCATATTCATCATCTTGAAGTGCAAGCGAATATCTTAGAATAGGAATAAGCTTGAATTGAATAAGAAAACAATAGTACTTTGCATTAATTCATGAGGAACAGCAGAGCTCCACACCTTAATCTATGGTGTGTAGAAACTCTACCGTTGAAAATACATAAGTGATGAAGGTCCAGGCATGGCCAAGTGGCCAGCCCCCTAAACGTGATCTCTGAACATCAAATTATTCAAAGACTAACCAGAGATATATAATAAATCACTAAAAGTAGTTTTTATACTAAACTAGTAGCTAGGGTTACATAAGATAAGTAAATGATGTAGAAATCTACTTCCGGGCCCACTTGGTGTGTGCTTGGGCTGATCATTGAGCTTTCATGTGTAGAGACTCTTTTTGGAGTTAAACGCCAGGTTGTAGCCTGTTTCTGGCGTTTAACTCCAGAATATGGTAGGAAGTTGGCATTTGAATGCCAGTTTGCGTCATCAAAACTTAAGCAAAGTATGGACTATTATATATTGCTGGAAAGCCCTGGATATCTACTTTCCAACGCAATTGAGAGCGTTCCAATTGGGTTTCTATAGCTCCAGAAAATTCATTTCGAGTGCAGGGAGGTCAGAATCCAACAGTATCTGTAGTCCATCTTCAGCTTCTGAATCAGATTTTTGCTCAAGTCCCTCAATTTCAGCCAGAAATTACTTGAAATCACAGAAAAATACACAAACTCATAGTAAAGTCCAAAAATGTGATTTTTATTTAAAAACTAATAAAAATATACTAAAAACTAACTAAATCATACTAAAAACTATGTGAAAATAATGCCAAAAAACGTATAAATTATCCGCTCATCAATAAGCCATTCTTGTTATTTATTTTCTTATGGCTTCGGTTCTTTCTTTCTTTGTTTCCAAATGGTTAGGTGAATGAAATGAATAAATGAATAAATAAAGTGAAGGTGATGATTATCATTAATGAATATGGCAAGGTGTCAAGTTCTAGGATTGCTGAGTCAGCGATTTAAATTATAAATATCTTAACGGATAATTATAAAAACTGAATATATTAAAACACAAATAATAATATATATGAGTTACTAATATATTAGTAATATAAAGATAAAAGATATACAGTGAAGCATTAGTAAAACTAAATTCACCGAAGAGTACCGATATTTGCTCATAGCGGCGAATATCTAACTCGATAATAATATTATTAACTAAACTTTATTTTTAAATAAAAAGGATAATTTATTAGTACCATATTTATTTTTAGAAATAAAGTAATATGGCTAATGTTATTACCTGTTAAAACTTACTAATTTGTTTTGTTTCTTCTTTAGTTGAAATAGTTGTATTTGTACCTAAAGAGAATATTATGTTTTTTTTTTAGTTTAAACAATTAACAAAATTGCTAAAGATAATATGAATACACACAATTGAATGTATAATATATTGTCTTGAGTCTTGTGAAATAATAAATAATTTGTCTCAAGTCACTACCTAATATATGTTTAGGATTTTTTTTCATCGATAAAAAATATTATCTGAGAGCTCATGAAAACAACTATCTTAGATGTATTTTCATATTGAGATATTATTGGAAGTTACACTACTATATTTTATATATTTAGTAACGTTTGTCTCTTAACATTTGTGAAAATGTTAGCAATGTAGATAAAATTATATTTTACACAACATTTACAATAAAATGTTAGTAAATATAGTTAATTTTCTTAAAAAGTTTAATGAACTATTAGCTATTCCTATTCCTAAACACACTAAGGTTCATACTCTTCCAAAAACTCTCTCATGAACCATTGCATGTTTTCTCATTCAATCTTCCAATCGGTGCTCATAATCATTGTTTTCTTTGAAATCAAGAATAAAAAAAATCATTCTCTATCACAGTCTCTTCCTCTCTCTCTTTCTTTGGATCGTGATTTATTCTCCTTCGAACCTTTTCAATCTCAATCTAATTCTAGGGTTTGATTATTTTTTATTCTGCTTGTTCCGATTCCTTTTTAATTTTGTTCCAAAAAGTTACTTGCAGAAGAAGAGTAGCATTATTCTGATCTAATCGTAGTGTGCATCAGTGATTGAATCAGAACTGTGATGAGAAGGGAAAATTCAAGAACAAGCCCAACGGTCGCCACTAGTTCTCCATCCGGAAGATCTCCGTAAGCATTGCATGTTCTCACTCTCACTCTCACTCTTAGTGCTCTGAATCCCTCGATCTTGTTCTGTCTTCTTTTCAATCTCTCCGTACTTTGAATCTTTGGATATCATTTTTCCTCCTCAATCGCTTTCTACTTATAAGTTAAATTTCCATTGTCTTCTTTCTTGTTCTCTTTAATTTGGGAGTTTAGGTCCTTTCGAGTAAGCAAGTTCATTCTGCTATTATTTATTTCTAAAAATTGAAATAATTTTGACTCACGTATTTTTTGGACATTTTTTTTTAATTAATGCTGATTTTACATTCAATCCTGCATGAAGCTGATATATACAATTCAACTTATACAAATTCAGGTTTTGTAAACTATGCTTGCTTAAGACTAATGATTATGAATGTTCATTTGATTTCTAGTTCTAATGAAGACAGTGTAGTGGTGAGTAATGAGTTGTCAGAAAACACTAAATACTATAAACTAAATATGGCAAATTAAAAATTAAATTGAACAACAACTGCATAAAGGGAAATACTATAGACTAATTAGTATCTTCATTGTTTAAAGTTTAAACACTAAAGTACTCTTCACTAATGTGATTCCTAGCTTAATGATCAAAGATAAAGGATTTATAATCTTAAATTGTTTGAGCTGTTAATTGAAGTGTAATTAATGCAAAAGAAAATTCTACTAAAACTTCATACCACATACACATACCTCTTCCTAAGATTTTGTTTTGGCATTTAAATTAGGTGAATCTGCAACTTTATTTTTTGCCCTTTCTATGATTGAAGGTGTTGAAGCAGGGCTAGGAATGTTTGAACTAAGATATTGAGGTGTGCTTTGAACACCAACATCCCTTGTCATTCCTTCTTTTTTCTTCTTTGCATAAAAATATTAGATTCAAAAGTTGAATTGTAAAGCAACTTCTTAAAAATTAGGGCTGCACATGGATCGGATAATATCTGCATATCCGCAGTAATTATCCGCATCCGATCTGAATTTTGCGGATATTATCCGATCCGCATTGTGGTAAGATCGGATTGCGGATTTGGAAGTGATACCCGCGGATCCGATCCGCAGATCTGATAGATCCGCACATCATATAAATAGCTAATGTTATTCTTACCTAACCCTAAATCCCTAATGTTACCTTACGGCGCTCCTCACCTCTCTCACACTCTCACTCTTTGGACTCTAGACTTTCCTCTCAGTCTCAGACTCTCACTCATACTCTCAGACTCTCCTCACCTCTCTTAGACTCTCACTGATACTCTCAAACTCTCCTCACCTCTCTTAGGCTCTCCCTCTCCTCTCTGACTGGCTCTACCTTGTTATAGTACACATTGACGCGCTCTTGCTGCAGATCGGTGTTTCCAACGTACCTACCAGTTGGATCTATGCCGTGCTCCTCGCACATGACCTCCCAGAACTTGGAACTGATCTGGTTCCCGTATTGCTCTTCTTGAACGTGAAGGATCTCTCTCATTCTTCTTCTTCCCTGTAAAGATCTGGTTCAGTGGTTCCCACTATATATAGCGCACATGCAAAGCTGTAAATCCCTCAAACCCTAATCTGTTTTCTTTGCTAAAATCTAAATCATATTCTTCATTCTCTGGCTCTTTGCACATTTTTGCTAAAATTTTTATCTGTTCAGGTGTTTTTGTATTTGTGATATTTCTGTGTGTTGAATTTTTGCTACTTTATTATGTTTTCAGATTGTTGAAATTTTCAAAAGAAAAATGAAATCCGTACCTAAATTTTGAGGCATACATTATTTTCTGACCAGTTACATGAAGCTATGTTTGAATGATGAAAATCTTGTAGTTAGAACCCTAATTTATAGTTCATAGATTGCCCAATGATGCACAACATAGATTGTTGAGCGGCTCCTCGTATTCCTTCATAATCTGATCTGTAAACTGATATAGTGATATATGGTTTATATGGTTTAATTGTTTGAAAATTAAGATGGTTTATTTAATTGCAGTTATACGGCACTGAGGATTTGTTGTCTGTAAACTGATATAGTGATATGGTTTATTTATTTGTAGGATTGTGTTGGAAAATTAGAATGGCTGATAAACAAGCACTTACTAACAATGCAAGTGGGTCTGAAGTTAGGAGCATTCCTACTCCACCAAGTGTCGCTGGATCTACACCAGAAGAATCAACAAGGAGAGGTGAAACAAATACCAATCCAGCTTCAAGTGATGCTCCTTCTTTAGTGACAGCAGCACAATCTGGCCAGTCAGGTAAAAAAAAGTCTAATAGACCCCCTTCTATTGTTTGGGATCACTTCAAAAAAAATGATGAGGAAACTAAAGCTCAATGTAAACATTGTTTGAAATGGTTACAATGTCATAGTCGTAGGGATGGGACCTCTAACCTAAAAAAAATATATTGGAACTTGTGCGAAGAACCCGAAAAATCATGTTGATAAAAAACAGAAGACTCTTGTGTTCACAAATTCTAATTTAGAAGAACCACCAACATTAAAGGCAGTAGACTTTAATCAAGATCGGTGTAGGCTTGCACTTTGTAAGACGGTGATAATTGATGAGCTTCCATTTAGGTTTGTGGAAAATACTGGTTTTAGGGTCTTTTGTGGTGAAATGCAACCTCAATTTAAGATTTCGAGTCGTATGACAGTTGCTAGGGATTGTATGCAGTTGTATGTAGAGGAAAAAACCAAACTTAAGTCCCCTTTGGAGCTGAATCATCAGATGGTGTCTTTAACTACTGATACTTGGACGTCTGTTCAAAACATGAACTATATGTGTGTAACAGCTCATTATATTGATGATGGGTGGGCATTGAATAAGAAGATCCTGTCTTTTAATTTGATTGCTGATCATACTGGTGTTACCATAGGAAAAGCTTTAGATAAATGTTTAAAAGTTTGGGGTATTCGAAAACTTTGCACTGTAACTGTGGATAATGCTAGTGCAAACTTTGTTGCTGTAAATACTTTGGTTAAAATCATGCGAGAATGGAATGGTTGTACTATGTTGGGTGGAAAATTCATTCATTTGAGATGTGCTGCCCATATTTTAAATTTGATTGTTTGTGATGGTTTGAAATATCTACAGTCATCTATTGCTAGGATTAGAACTTCTTGTAAGTTTGTGAAGTCATCTCCGTCTAGGTTAGCAACCTTTAGGAGGTGTGCACATGAGGCAAACATTACGAGTCGACAAATGATTATTCTTGATGTACCGATGAGGTGGAATTCTACTTATATGATGTTGGAAGTGGCCGAAAAATTTGAAAAGGCATTTGTTCGTCTTGCTAGGGAAGATGCTCATTTTGAAACATACCTTGAAGATGATGGGGGGGCCTCCTTGTGATGAAGATTGGAGTAGAGCTCGTATCTTTATACATTTTTTACAAATTTTCTATCATGCAACGCTTTCATTCTTTAGTTCTTTGAATGTCACTTCAAATACTTTTTTCCATGTATTGTGTAAGATTTTATACACTTTGAATAAATGGATTATGAGTGATGATTTAGTGTTGAATGGAATGGCGTCAACGATGAAGGCTAAATTTGATAAGTATTGGGATGATTCTAATCATTCTTATACTTCTCCTTTGACTTCAGCGAACAAGCCATCTCTGAACTATCTATTACTTGTTGCTGTATATTGGAATATATTCAATTTACTTTGTCTGAGATGTATGGTTAAGGTGAGAAATCTTCAAGGATCTTTAGAAAATTGAAGGATATCATTGCTAAATTGTTTGAGCAATATAGCATATGGAATCCACGACCCCCTGAAGACACTCAAGATGCTAGCATTTCTTTGGATACTACTACAAATCCTAGTGTAGAGATGAGTGAGAATGATAGTATTACGATTGACGATCCTATGAGCAAGTGAAAGCAAACTCAAAGGATAAAATTAAGTGAGTTGAAGAAAAATGAAATGGATAGGTAGATGAAGTGGCGGAAGATTTTAGTGGATTTGATATATTGAGGTGGTGGAGAGGAAAGACTTTGAGGTATCATGTTCTCTCTTGCATGGCTAGAGATATATTAGCCATTCATGTTTTCACTGTGGCATCTGAGTCAGTTTTTAGCACGGAAGATTGTGTCCTTGACCCTTATCGCAGTTGTTTGAGTCCCACCACTATAGAGGCGTTAATTTGCACTCAAAATTGGTTGAAGCCTGCTAAGATATTGGTTGAGCTTGATGAAGGAGATGCCGCTGTTGATTCAGGTATATAATGAATTGGTTTATTTATATTTTATTAATTATTATTCATTTTTCGTCTTTCATTTTAGAGCATTGACATACCATGACATATTTTATTATTGTTGAATTGAATAGAATTTTCTGGAGTTACTAGTGTCAGAGATCCTGAAGTTCAAAGTGGAATGCAATCTCATCAACCATCTTAGGTATTCAATAGTGCTTGTATTGGTATATAATAATTTATTATTCTAACATGTTTTACTAATTTTTCTCACTTATTATTTCTTAACAGGAATGAATGCTTGCTGATATAGTGTCAATTAGAAGACTGGGAGAGATATGTCAATTGGAACTTGTTGAGTTGCTGTTTTAGTATTTTTAGTATGCTGAGATTGCTATTTTAGTATGATTTAGTGTTGTTTTAGTGTTTTTAGAATGCTGAGATTGCTGTTTTAGTATGATTTAGTGTGCTGAATTGCTGAGTTGCTATTTTAGTATGTTTTAGTATGTTAAAATAATGATTTAGTGTGTTGTTTCACCAAGTGTTGTCATGAATTTTATGATATTTTATTTTTTATTTTTAATTTCTGAGTTACTGTTTTATTTTTAATTTTTAATTGCTGAGTTGCTGTTTTATTTTTAATTTTTAATTTTATGATATTTATGGAATCTTTTGCAAAAACAGCAAAAAATAAGGCCTTGAAACAATCTTTTGATTACACGGATATATTCGATATCTGATCCGATCCGATCCGCAAATATGCAAATCGGATCAGATCGGATCCGACCTAAAAAAATGCGGATATGGTATCCGATTCGATCCGATGGGAGCAGTGCGGATCGGATCGAATTTTAGCCTATATTCGATCAGATCCGATCCGTGTGCAGTCCTATTAAAAATAGGATACTAGGAGGCAGAAGAATATTCATGCATGATTATTCAATAATTAGGCATTAGTTATTTGTTTAGTTTATAGAAATGAAGTGAAGTTTAATTGCTTATAGTGATTGCTTATAGTCTTTTACATACTTGAATTATGTTATATAATTGACTATGTTTTCTATATTGTTCTTTTTAAGGGGAAGAGAATTTCAGTCCCTTGAAGAATAAGATTACACAAGAGGCTCTAGCACCAAGGCGGACATTCTACGATGATTTAGTCGCTACCGAGGCGGTTGGGATATTGCGAATCGCCATTATTGGATTGTAAGTTCTGTTACTATTTTCCTGTTTACCATGTTCTTAAAATGGCTGCTTCATTATGTTCCTCATGCCGATCAAACAATGACAAATAGAAAAGTTCCAAATGAATAATCTATTCCGCTTATTTTATCTAGTTGTTAAACTGATAAAATGAAGACTAGTAGTGCTTAATTTATCTTATTTTTTTAATTAAATGAAAATAATTTTTTTTATCATTATCACTATTGAGTGCCACATGTATTCTTGTCACATGCTGGCTGCATTATTTGGTGTATTCTGTTTTTGTTCAGCCCTGTGTCCTGTACTTGAGAGTTGGGACCTAATTGTTATTTCTCGGTTCAAGTCTTTCCAATTCTTGAATGTGATTAGTTTAGAAGTGTTTATTTGTTGCATTTTACTATTATTTCACTATCCCCTATTTCTCAACATAAAAACACCACCAATTCATCTGCAGAATATCGTAAAATGGCATTCAAAGGTTCCCTTAGAGAGTTGCAAGATTCTTTTAGCACCTTGTTTCCTAAAGTACAATACTGACCTTTCAATCAAGCAAAGCTAAGCTTGATGCCTCTCTAACATAAATTTTATGTTATGGATGAAACCTGATTTTTTATTTTGATGATATTTGTGCAGTAGTGCAAGTTATATGAATTGTTTCAGTTTCATGCAATGTTTCTTTTTTGGATTTTTTGTTTCGCATAATATGTTTAGTGTTGTGATGAACAATTGATCCAAGACTAATTGCTTATGTTATGGTGTATTTTTTATCATCTTGCATACAATGATGAGTCCTAAGTGTATAATCTAATCAAAAGTTATAGTTCCTTATGGAGTTGGTCATTTGTAATTTGTATAATGATGATGAAAATGAACACTTGATAAAAACATATTAGGCATTATTGGTTAATCTCCATCCCATGGAAGTCAGCTGTTTCTTAATAACTTTTAATAATAATTATATTAAAGATGTACTTAATGGAGAAGCACGTACTTTTCTGTTTGAATGGTAGATATGTGGCTTTGGAAAATTGGTTTGAAGCCTTATTTATCTCAAACTTATCTTTTATGCATTATATGTAAAATATATAACGCCATTTATGTGGAATTTTATATATATCATATTTTAATTAGGCTCGGATATACTTTTATCATAACTGAATGGTAAATGCCTATGTTATCCAGCTAGTTCAATTATTTGAAGTTTGATGCACTCAGCATACTGTACCAATGTTCCCTTTAATGCTTAATCAGTGGACCTTTCATACTACTAAGTAGGAAAATTGTTGAAGCAAAATATTAGTGTAGTTTACCTTGTTATGAAAATAGTTCCTTTTTTGTTGATGATTGGCAGAAAAGCAGTAATTTCAAAGAAACTGATGGAGAACCAGATTTTAATGAATAAGGCCCATGTAATTATCAGTTAGCTATATAGAAGGTTTGGACCTGTTTGAATTGAAGTTGATTAGTCTGAAATTTGTACATCTATCATCCGATGAATAAGGACCAAGTTTTTTTTTGTACTTTGTATTATTTTTTCTTTTCTTTTTTATAGTGCTATAAGTATTTTTTTTTCTTTTCTCATTTTATTTGCATCACGAAACAAATTTGTACAATGACTATTGATTAATGAAAGAGGTTATAAAAATTTTATTTTTTTAATTTGTGAATTTAATGAAATATTTATGTTGTAGTAATTAATTTTAGTATATTTATATTGTGTATAATATAAAATAAAAAATAGTATAATATAACTAAAAAAAATGTTACTAAGGATTTTTTGTAACATTTTTTAAGTGTTACAAAAAATATCTGGTAACATTTTTCTAAGTATTACATAAAATATCTATTGTAACATTTTTTAAGTGTTACAAAAAATATCTATGGTAACACTTTTCTAAGTGTTACAAAATATATCTATTGTAACATTCTTTTAAGTGTTACCAAGAAAGGTCTATTGTAACATTTCTCATAATATTACTATAGAATATATTTTGCAACATTTTTACTAAATGTTATTAAATCTTTAAAAAAAATATTAGTAAAACTCTTTAGTAACATAGAGTATATTTAACATTTGTTAAAATATTACTAATGTACATAAGTAACATTTTAATATGATTTAGTAACATTTTTTAAATGTTAGTAAAAGTCAAGTATGTAGTAGTATTAGTAGAATAACAAACAACCTCATGACATATGATATTGAGATCTATGAGCCTACTCTTTAATGACATCTATGATGAATTTTCTATCATCTTGTGAAAATTCAAGAGCAAAATATATGTCCTTATAAATAGCACAAAAAATTCGCATCCTCTTTGAATATTTAAGAGGAATCATGTATAATAACTTTTAGAATTACTTAAAAAAATATTGTTTAAAATCCTATTTTTAAGACATTTATAAAGCAACTACATATTCTCAATTAATCCTATTTCATGAGATACGAGACGGGATATGAATTCGAAGGATGAATGGGATAGTTCCAATAAGATTTCATTCTTAAACAAAGATTGGATAGACTTATTTGAGGGAGGAAACATAAATCTTCTGAAGAATTAAGTTGGAACAGGAAAATATTTATTTATTTTTATCCCCTTAACAATTAAAAGTTGCTCGTGCTACTCAACCTAGAGCCTTGACTATTGTATAGGGAGGTGCTGTAGGAGTAAAGTATAGAATTTTTTTCTGATAAAGTGGACAACAATGATAAAATTTTGTAGTTTATATACCAAATGAAATTAATGCAAAATACATGTTGTTAAGACTTCAAATTTAAATCATTATACATATATGAAAATAAAATTAAATATAAACTGATTATTACTTGCACGCACATAAGTCAACTTTTCAATTTGAAATATTTTCTTTCAAACAAACTTTATTAGAAACAACTACTACAAAAAAAATGCTAAATACTATTGGATTTACCATTGGACGTTAGCGGCAGATTTACCAGAAAATTTGGTAATAAATTCTTCAGATAAAAAAATTACTGTCGGATTAGATTTTCTGACGGTAAAATCGCTGGTAATTTTTGGAGGAAAAATAAAAGAAAAATTTGTGTGATCATTATCGTTGGAATTACTGTCAGATAAATCCGTCAGTAAAGCTCAATTAATAGAATGCTACATTTTGGTCATGCGCAATGCATTACCGTCGGATTTATCCGCTGGTAAATCCGACAGTGAATTTGCTCTAAATTGGAATAGCGCGCTCTCTCCCCTCTTTTAAAATACCCATTCTCTCTAAACCTCCTCTTTCTCTTCAGTCTCACTCTTCACAGTGCCGAAACACCCCTATTTCCACTTTCCTAGTGCCGAATCTCCTCTCCCTCTTTCAGCCTCTTACAGCAACAAAACTCCTCCCTCTTCTCCGCCCCCGACGCCTCCCCATAGCAACCTGACTCGCGTCCGCGGCGGCGTGACCCTTTCCTCTCCCTCCTTCATCCTCGAAGCGATTCTCTCTCCGTCCTCCTCCACAGCGCCACGCACCAGCAGTTGCCGTCGTTCTCCACACACCAACAGCCGCCGTCCTCCTCCACGCACAACAGCAGCACGCACCAAATGCTGTCATCCTCCATGCACAGTAAGACCTCCCTCCACGTCGTTGTCCTCAAGAATGGAGCCTCCGTGTTAGGTTGGTTCTTGGTTATTGATTATTGTTCTGCTATTTCTTCACCGATGTCTTCTGCTATTTTTTTGAAATTGTTAGTGATGATTTATGGTTTTTTTAATTCTAATTTAATAATTCTGTCTTTGAAATTTTGTTTATGATTCTGATTTTTAATTCTATTTTGATAATTTTGTGTTTCAAATTATGTGTTTATTATTCTGATTTTTAATTCTATTTTTATGATTCTGTTTTCAAATTCTGTGATAATCATGTAGTTTGATATTAGTTCAAGTGAGAACATTGACAACACAGAAAGATTAATAGGATCTGGTGTTGCTCTTTCGAATGAATCTGCAAGTGTAAGATCTCCAACTGCATTGTTCTAATTTCTATTCTGGTGTTGCTTGAGTTAATTATTTTCTATGTTAATTAGTTGATTGTTGTTAATTCTCTGGATTAATCTGAACTTGTTTATTTTTTGAGTTAATTATTGACTTATTCTTTGTTGTTAATTTCTACCTTTATTATTATCTGAGTTAATTGTTCTTTGAGTTAATTAGTGTTGTATGTTCAGACATTTTAGTTAAAAATGATTAAATTTAAATATTTAAAATTATATATTAAAAAAAATATATAATACCGTCAGATTTATCGAGAAAAAAATTTGACGGTAACAAGCTATAAAATTTCACAATTAAAATTTTATATCCGCCGGTAATTAGCGGCAGACAAAAAATCTGCCGATAAAATAATTACTGGCCAGGTTTATACCATTGGATTTATTCCGACGCTAAATCTGACGGTATCCGACGAATTTCTTGTAGTGAATATAATTCAAATTTCAAGTATGAGTATATGACCCGCTACTTGTTATTTAACCCAAAAATATAGACTTGTGATATTTTATCTTTTCAACAATATCATGTATATAAGAAGATTTCTACAATGTAAATCATGAAATGAAAGACTAATTGCAGATATATTTTTTTTTCTTGAATATCATAGCCAAATAATCGTCATGTTGCATCATTTATTGAAATGTATCTACAATTATTGAACTAATTTTTAATTTTATCAATAGCTTATGTTTTTTTACTAATGAATCATTAATATTGTATATAGTGATTATTACATGAAATTGTCCTTATATATTGTTTAATGGTTTAATTTTAAGCAATCTATTTGAGTTTGAAATTGTGTATTTAACTTTCATAATCCTTATTTTTTCATTATAAAAAAAATTAAAATTATTTTTATCATCTTTGTTTTATGAATTTTTCAATATAAATTTATCTCATTGATTATTCTTAATTTTTTATTTTATTAGAAATAAAATAATTATTAAAATTATTGATTCAATATTCAAATTGTTTCACAAAGGTACACACACCTCATACTAGTCTTTGAAAATTCAATTTACTCAATTTAGTTCTTAAAATTAATAATGGTGACTCACATTAATTCCTCAAATATTTTTCTTTACGATATGTTGATATGACATATTGACATGACATACTAACATGGACAATCAATGTCACATGTTAGAATATGATTCGATCATGTGTAATTTGGGTGATGACATATCAATTAACGACACAAGACATGTTAATGTGTTTATGGATGGTGGTATTATGTGACAAAAAATGATTGTCCACGTGTTTCTTTGTGATTTATCTGTATGTCACAGGTAGGGGTGTTCGCGGTGCGGTTTGATTCGGTTTTTTTTAAGAAAAAGCCATCCGATTCAATTTTATATTAATAACGCGGTTCGATTTGGTTAGATTTTTTTTATTAAAACCATCCACACCAAACCAAACCAATTAACTCGGTTTGGTTTGGTTCGGTTTGTTCAATTTTTAAATTGATTTGAAAACATATCCTATTCTAATCATCAAATCATATCTAGGGGACTATGAATCAAATCCCAGATACCAGAATAGGAAAAAAATCAAAACAATCCAATTCCTAGATACCAGAATAGAAAAAAAAATCAAAATAGAATTTAATCAAAACAGAATCAAAATCCTAGATAAAAAATAAGAACCCAAAACAAATAATCATAAAAAAATTATAATAAAAAGACAGAATACAACTTATAATCAGAATCAAGAAATAATCAAATCCAAAATCCTAGACAAAAACTCATGAGGAAGAATCAGAAAAGAATAAAAAATCAGAAAAAGAATCAGAGTAAATAAGCAAAAAATCATAACGAAAAAACAAATAAAACATTAGCAAAGTTTCCAGATGCAGGGAAGGATGACAGAGACGCTAGACGGTGAGACGATGGAGATGACGGGGCTAGAAACGGAGATACGATGGTGCTTCAGTGGCTGCGAGGGAGATGGCTATGTCATTGCTTTAATGAGGGAGATGAATGGGCGGACGAACAACACGGCTTCAACGAGGGAGACGAATGGGCGGACAAACAACACGGCTTCAATGGCAACAAACCAAAAACCAGAGACGAAGGCCCAGATGGCTGGAGCATGACAACGCTACGATTGTCGGAGACGGAAGGTGCGGGAAAAGGGGCTCGCTCAGTCGCTCAAATTCTCAGGTTCTGACAATGAAATCGACAGCGCTGAGCGATGCAGAGAGACTGAGAATGACGGCGCTAAGAGACTGATAACGATGGTGGTTGCTGGACGACGACGGCAAAGAGGAGTAGATGTGTGGGTCTGGGACTCAGAGAAGAGAGTGTAGCGTCAATGAGCATGAGTGAGGCAGTGTGTGGCGAGAGAGAGAGAGAGAAAGAGAGAGAGAGAGAGAGAGAGAGCAGTGGTATATTAGGATTAGGGTAAGTGGGGGTATTTTTGTAAAATTAAGTTATATATATTTAAATCTATTGGTTCGATTCAGGTTTTTGGTGTCAGAACCGAAAACCGAACCGAACTGAACAAAAAACTGCAAAATTTTACTTTTTCAGTTTTCGGTTTGTTCAGTTATCTATTTTTTTCGGTTCGGTTGCTCTATTTTGTTCGGATTGGATCGGTTTTGAACACTTCTAGTCACAGGCATGCCATCATTGCAGGTGACTTAATTTACCTGAATTTTGTCGGTAAGCTACTCAATTTAGTCTCTAAAATTAAAAGTTGTGAATAAAAGTGGTCTCTACACAAATATGTGAACAATAAAAAATTAATATATTTAAAAATATCGATAATTTTAATTCGTTTAATAAAATTCAGAGATTAAATTAAGCCATTTATTTGTAATGACACCATTGAGTGACACGTCAACAAATGATAAAGTGTCATGTGGACAAACTGTGTTTTGCGATGTGGCACCACTGTCTAAGGTTGCATACAGATCGGATTAGATCGAATATGGGCAAAATCTAGATTCGAGCCACACTAAACTCATCGATTCAGATTGGATACAATATTTGTATTTTTAATGCTCGAATCTAATTTGACTGCATATTTGTAGAATAAATCGAATCGAATGTCGGATATATTTAAAAAAATAATTTAAAATATTTATTTCTATTAAAATTAAATCACAACTATTGTATAGTCAAAAGTATAAATAATTAACTTATCAAAGAAAGTGGGCACACAAACATTAAACTAGCCCTGTTCTTTTGGTCAATATTAGATGAAAATAATATAATCAGTGAATAAATAGATTTTAATGAAGTAAAATAAGAATATTGTATCACTTTAGAGAGATTATGTAAGAAAATTAAAATTAATAATTAAGCAATAATTTAAAATTCAGCAGCAATAACAATAATTCAATTTAGTAGCAACTCAGAACTAAAACCAAAACAACAGCAACTCAACCAAAAAAAAAATTGAATCTAGACATCCAAATCGGAGCACTCAAAATCTCTAATAGAAGTGCAGAACTAGGCGCAAGGCTAAGAGATTGGAACAAGTAAAAGTGCAGAATCGCCATATCGAAGAAAAAGTGTAGAACAGAAGCAACCAGAACTAGGAACACAAACATAGGCGAGGAATACCAAAGAGAATGGAGAAGCAAGAACTAGTGAGACAGGAAAGCTCAAAAAGCAACGAAGTTTTCGGGAGCAAATGATGAGGTGGCGAGTGCATTGAACCAGTAAACCACAATGAACGAGAGAAATCTTTAATATACTCGAGGACACCAGGCAGTAGAAGATGATGAAGGCGAGTGAGAAGGGGGAACGATGCCGGTGGTGGTCAATGAATGATGCCTGAGGGTGAGAAGACAGAGAAACTAGTCAGGTTGGGTGAGTGGGTGGGAGAGCGACACTGAATGGAAGAAGACTCAGTAGAAAGGGATTTATCGCAAAATGGGAGAAGGAATGAATTTAAAATTAGGGTTTTCTCTCACATATATTATTTATTTATTTATTTATCTATCATTCATTACGAATTCGTAGATCTACAGATACAAGTATGGTATCCGCAATCCGATAACAGTGTGAATCAAATAAATATCACGATATGCAGTTATTATCCGATCTATGTGTAGCATGTCATCATCTCATTAATATGGTCAAACCATGTCAATATATTATGTCAGCACGCTGTTAATAGAAAATATTCGAGAGACTAACATGAATTATAAATATCAACTTTTGAATTGAACGAAGTAAATTAAAATTTTAAACCAAATCTATGGATTAGCTCAACATTACTTGATAACTTTATTAATTAATCAAGAAATATAAAAATGGTGTTGAACAAAATTTATTAGATATTTATTTAAATTTTCATTCAAAGTATTTTATTTATTGAAATGCCTTCAAGCTAACGAAGAATTAGTTACCATGCTCTATGGTGAATATCCTGTTTATAGACTAAAAATAAGCATTGGAAAATTATTAGTATATATTAAAACAGTTTAGTTAGAAAATAAGGCATGTATGTGACAACTTTACTCCACATATATATATTTTGTTAAAAGAAATATTTCACCTTTGTAATGTGAAAGTCATAAAAGACAGATATTTAACTTTATATATAAAAAATAAAATAAAATAAAATAGGTTTAATTACTCTGTTGGTCCCTATAGTTTCGCAAAATTTTTAATTAGGTTCCCATACTTTTTTTCTTTTAATTGGATCTCTACACCAATTTTTTTTTCAATTGAGTCCCTATACCTTTTTTTCTTTTTATTTGAGTACCAATTTTTTTTAGTTGGGTCCCTATACAATTAAGCTAATTACTACCAAGAGGGACCTAATTGAAAAAAAAATTGGTGCAGGAACCTAATTAAAAGGAAAAAAAGTATAGGGACCTAATTAAAAATTTCGTGAAACTATAAAGACCAACAGAGTAATTAAACCAATAAAATATATCATTGAGATTATATTATAATAGAAATGATATATTGGAAAATATAGATTACTTTATGACAAAAACAAATAATTTAAATAATGATATACAAATTTTTCTTTCATTATATTGTTTTATGTATAGACTCGACACAAATGAGACATAATTATATAATATTAAATAAAAATATAAATTTTAACTCACCGTAATTTCTACTCTTTTATTATGTAGAATAAATAGTAAATAGAGTTGTATTTGTCAAAGAAGTTTCGATTTTGAGATATTTAAATCCTAATTAAATCGCTTGAAACTATGAAGTAAAAAGAGCTGGAATTTGATTAACCATGTTCAAATAATAAAGTTGAATAAAAAATAAATAAGATGAACTTATAATTTATTTTAACAAATAAGGTGGATATTCTCTAAATCAAAGGACGAAATCTTCAAAGATTGTGCTCAAAACAAAATTTGAGATCAACTAACAACCACAAGTGATACTATGAATTAATTAAAAAGAGTTAATTTTAATCTTTTAATACCCATGCTTTTATGAAACCATACCATATCAAAAATTTCAAATAATACAAAAATAAATGATGATTTTATTTTAGTGCAACTAAAATTTATTGTTTACCAAGTACAACCAATAGACACTATTAGCATAAATTTCTTTCACTTGATCATGTTCTTATGTTATTATTGCAATTTTTTAAAAAAAATTAATTTTATATTAAATTAATTAACACAAAT
>NC_029792.2:76306401-76312683 GCF_000816755.2 Arachis ipaensis
TCACTTAAAATTTACTATTAGCATAAATTTCTTTCACTTGATTAGGTTCCTAATAAAAAAATTATATTAAATTAATTAATACAAATATAGAATCACCAATAACTTTTTTATTTATTATTTAACTTACAATTAATCTGATACTATATTATTTTCAAAAAATAAAATAAAAATTATTGCCTTACTCCCTTTCAAATTCTAATGTATATTTTATAATTTTCATGTTGATTTTGTTTTATTTTATTGTTGATCAAATTTTTATTATCAAAAAATATATTTTACATTGCTATAAATATTTGATTTTTATTAATATATTGATCGCAAATAGAAAATATAAAATATTATAATATTTTTCGTAATTTAATGATGATCATAAAACTAAATCAAGATGCAACATTGTATATAAAAATTGTAGTTTTTTTTGCAACGATTTACTTATACTTTTAATTATATATTCAAATAAGTAATAGATAGAAAAACGGTGGTCAATATAAATTATGATTATGGTATGATATTGTATTAATAGATAGAGAGAATTAGATAGAAATCAGAGAGAATAGAATAAAAATCTCTAAAATTAATGTCAAGAAGGGAATTAGAGTTTTCAATTATATCATACCTTCTTATATTATTATATTATATTTCTATTTACAGTATAATTATCTAATTAGACTATAAATCCAATGCTAATCTTAATCGATTACAAGAGTTTGTCCACATTATTAGAAATACTTATAATATATCTGAGATAATGAACTTATATAAAAATCAAGGATTGAGTATGAAAATAAATTGAGAATAAATCATATTCAAATTAAATAAATGAATCAATGAAAATATGTAATTGTCTTAATTTTTACATATATTCATGTTACATAGAATATTTTTAAGGAGATATTTGTAAAATTTTACTATACAAAACTTTACGTTTAAGTTGTAAATCAACGGTGGCGATATATTACTATACTTAGACTTAAAGATACATGTATAATTATAGAAGGATAATATTAAAACTAGGAGCCCATAAAAAAAAATTTGAACATTGTTAGCTGTCAAACATATACTACAAGGTTTTTGTTTATTTGTGACAGTTTTTTCTCTTATTTGTGATGGTTTCATACCCCATAAAAGTGTTGTAGTAGTTTCAAAAATCTAAAAATTTGAGGTGCTACGAACTCTTTTGTGGTGGTTTTTCACAACTCCACAATGTCATTTAGTGACGATTTTCTATTTCTTTTGTGGGGGTTCTGTGTTGATGTTTTGTGGCAGTTCTTGGTTAATGTTTGTAGCGGTTCAAAATCTCCACAAAAAAAATTTTCCATTTCAAAAAGAATGGCTATTCTGTAGAGGTTCCAAACCTCCACAAATCCGTCAATATTATTTTTAAAAAATTAATATGAATATTAGAATCACATTATTATACTACTAATAATAATTTATTATTTAAAAGAAATATTTAAGCAAAATAATAAAAATGTAGAAAAAAAATTAAAATATTACATATTTGAATAAAAAATATTTTAAAACAAAATCAATATAATACACTACTATTATTTTTGAATCACATTAATTACAATAACAAAATATTAAAATAATATGTATTAAACATATAATATAATAATTAGAGAACACCATGTACATAAATATTTATGTATGTATGACACAAGTATGATGTTACAAGAACTCATCATAACAGCGGGATACTATGGATATATCTATTTTGTGGTGCTTCATAATTGAAAGCATCATTATCTCAAGTGAACTGATGTTTAAATTAATACTAGTCATTTCTTCTATTCTTTTCTAAATCTACAGATTATATATTTTCTATTTCAGCTATTAAAAAGTACTAATAAAAAAACAAATATAACAGATTAAAAATAATTAACATTAAAATTAAAAAGGATACAAATACAAATTTTAGAGATGCATGTTGTTCAATATGAACTTATTTTCAAGGGCTTTAGATTCCAAATAAGAAGAAGCAGGAGAAAATAAAAGATTTGTATAATTTAAGCACGCCCTACATAAAAAATTTAACAAATTAGCTTTCATAATAAGTTGCTAATTAAACAAGAATGCATCCGAACACCTAAATTAATTTTGTTATGGTAGACAAATAATGTCAATTTTAGGCAGAATTAAATTAACTTGACATACGCTAGAAAATAATTATGCTTTCAAAATAAACCAGCATCACGAGAGGAAAATAAATTAACCCTGCAAATTAAGCAAAGGTTTAGGCGAATAGAACTCACGCAATTGTTAGTTGCATTAGCATTTACATGTGACTAGTACTGAAATAGATGCGGAAGGATTATGCATTAAGTGCTTATCATGTATATACAGTGTAAACTAGTATTTATAAAAAAAGAGTAATAACATTATTATTTTGATATAAAAAACTTGTTTATTAAAATTTTATCCTTAAGTTTTTAGGAATTACACTCTTAACTTCTAGCTTTTAAAATATTTATATTTTTAACCCAATATAATTTATAAATTACTAAAATATCTTTACAAATGTTATAATTACCCAAAAATATTTTTGTATTTTTATAAAATATCCGTCTTATCCCTAAACTTCTTTATTAATATCTAAAATACTCCCTAAATTTGTATAATTACTAATTTAACTTTAATTTTTTACTAAATTATATTTGTACACTTAAAAATAAATCAAATGTTAGTGGTTATTCCTTCGTCAAGAAAGCCAAACCTTCTTATTGATTTTCTCTGAGTTTTTTATTTGAGTTTTAAATCATTTTTTGAACTTTTCGATTACCGATTTTTTCTCAGCTTTCACTTTAACCTTTTCACCACTAAATCTTATCAAGTTTTTCAAGAATTACACTTGAAATCAACCCCAAATCAATCAATAATAGTTCAGTTCATGGCTATTTCATAATGGCCTAACAATAAAGTTTGGAAAACATCAAATTTTCTACCAAAATCAAGCACAAACTCATTCAATTTTAAATACCAAACATTAATTTATCAATCACACATCAAAAGCACATTTAATTATTATAAAATGACCAAACCCTATCTCCTTGTTGTAGCCACAAACACCAAAGCACCAAGGAAGTTCTCTGACCGAGAAATGTAAGAAGAGAACGTAAAAAATCGACTACTCCACCAACACCACCATTCGGCCGAACCATGCATGAGAGGACAGCTACTCCACGCCTAACTTCCCTCTAGAAAAATTGGCACCATTGTGAAGATGAAGAAAAGACGAACACTTTAATCGGTTTAGATCTTAGACGAGAGTTACGGATCTCAAAAAATCAAACTCAGAAGTTCATGGTTTCCATGGAATCTCGAACGGTTCTTTCTCTTTCTTTTTGGTTCAGTGAAGAAGAAAGAAAGAAGTGAGATTAAGAAGATAATGATAAGATGTAATTAATAAAGGGGGGCTTGTGTCACTTGTTTAAGCTGCTAAGTCAGCAATTCAAGTTATAAATATCTTAAACGGATAATTACGATGTATTAAAACACAAGTGATAATACATATGGAGGTAAATATATTAGTTACTAATATAAATAACATTAGTAACATAATGATTATAAGGATAGAAGGAAACATAAATATAATATTACATTATTATTTATTTTCTTTTAAGATTTTGAAATTGGCACTAAAACTAATTTTGAAAAAATCAAATTTTTGCAAAATATTATTTTATTATAAAAGCTTGGACATTACAATATGTATTTTTTATAAGAGAAAAAAAGTCATATACATATATAAATCAATCAATCAATGAGAATTATTAACTAATATGAGGAGATAGAGTGATAATCTTACATAGTAGGCAGTGACAGTACTTGCTGAGTTTTCGAGAACAAGCTTGAGCTGTATGTCAATCTTGCCAAAGAGATACTCGTTCTATTAGATTGAAAACCCGAACCATTACATTATTTCTCAACTGTATTAGCATTTACATGTGACTAGTGTTGTCATTAGTGCTGAAATAGTTGTAGGAGGATTATGCATTAGTATTTGACTTATCATTAAAAGACAAATAGATAAAATTATTTATATGTTAAAAAAAAATACATGATAATAAACATTGTGTAAGTGACACATTTACATGTGATTAGTGCAAACTAATTAGCATGTCCTGTTCAAACAATTGTAACAAAATTAAAGCTTTAGTGTCTTAAAGCAAATCTGCTACTGAACTTAAAGCAAACTGCACTATGAATTACTATCATCCTCAGAAACTGCAACAACAATGTTAGTTAGACTATGCATTAATCCTGACATGAGCAAAGATATTATAATAAACTTATACAATAAAATAGAGAAAATAAGAGCTGGAAAAATAAAATGAATGAAAATGGTTCTACTTACTAATTTAGGGGTTATTGTTGTGCTTATCAACATTTTTTGCTTTGCTCCAATGGTCTCTAATCTATGCGACTGTATTGCCAATGAGGGTGAGAGAGGCGGTGATTGAATCACCCTAAGAGGTTTATCTTCAATATAAATTGGACCATACTTTCTCTGTTTTGCCAAAATCTATTGTAAGCTATTACCTTGCAATAGTCTATATAAATCAACCAGATGATAGAATTTTGGCTTTGATATCTAAAGTAATTTTTATCATGATTGCAAGTAATCAATAATCTGAAAATTCACAAAATCTAATCCAAAATGAATTTTGACTTTCTCAAGCATGAATGAAAATAGTCAGCAGTGAAATCCAAGAAAGAATTTTGAATGATTTCATATAATTTGGATTCTTAACACACTTTTCAAATAGAAGATAGAACCAAATATGCATACCGCTAATTCACAACATAAACAACAACAATGTGAGAGTGAAAGTTCCAACAAAAAAGAGAGAAAGAGAGAGATAGTATAAAATCCAGCTAAATAATAAGTAATAAACTAATCATGAGCAAAAAGGGTTAAGAATTTAAAATTTATAATTGGGAGAAATAAAAATATTTAAGATATGAATTAAAACACTTATCTTAAAAATTTTGGCCATAAGTTGAGCTAAACAAACATAAATCACAATAAGCCTTCAATTGGACCCAAGCCCAAGCCCAAGCCCAAGCCCAAGCCCATACTCTAACACTCTCCTCACTTAACACAATTGAACCATTCCCCATTGTTGAAAGAAAGAGAGAGCCACGATAGAGGAGAATAGAGTGAAGAACTTGCCCTAAATTACTATTCATGTATATATTTAAATCCACATAAATTTCAAACCGTATCTCCGATCGAAGACTTGTTTGTGGCCATGCGACCTTTGTTGTTGGTGCACGAAATCACAATCACACTTTTGCAATCTCGTACCACTAACCAGCAAGTGCACTGGGTCGTCCAAGTAATACCTTATGTGAATAAGGGTCGAATCCCACGGAGATTGTTAGCTTGAAGCAATCTATGGTTATCTCGTAACTCTTAGTCAGGATGTCAATTATAATTATCAGTTTGAATTGCGAAGAATAAAAGAGCATGAAATAAATACTTGTTATGCAGTAATGGAGAATATGTTGGAGTTTTGGAGATGCTTTGTCGTCTAAATCTCTACTTTCCTACTGTCATCTTCTTCACGCACGCAAGGTTCCTCCTATGGCAAGCTATGTGTTGGTGGATCACCGTTGTCAATGGCTACCATCCGTCCTCTCAGTGAAAATGGTCCAGGAGCGCTGTCACCACACGGCTAATCATCTGTCGGTTCTCACTCATGCTGGAATAGGATCCATTAGTCCTTTTGCGTCTGTCACTACGCCCAACCCTTGTGAGTTTGAAGCTCGTCACAGTCATTTAATCCCTGAATCCTACTCGAAATACCATATACAAGGTTTAGACTTTCCGGATTCTGAAGAATGCTGCCAATGGATTCTAGCTTATACCACGAAGATTCTGATTAAGGAATCCAAGAGATACTCATTCAATCGAAGGTAGAACAGAGGTGGTTGTTAGGCACGCGTTCATAGGTTGAGGATGGTGATGAGTGTCACGAATCATCAAATCCATCATATTGAAGTGCGAATGAACATCTTAGATAGAAACAAGCGTGTTTGAATAGAAAACAGAAATAATTGCATTAATTCATCGAGACACAGCAGAGCTCCTCACCCCCAACAATGGAGTTTAGAGACTCATGCCGTCAAAGAGTACAAAGTTCAGATCTAAAATGTCATGAGATACAAAATAAATCTCTAAAAGTTGTTTAAATACTAAACTAGTAACCTAGGTTTACAGAAAATGAGTAAACTAAGATAGATAGTGCAGAAATCCACTTCTGGGGCCCACTTGGT
>NC_029792.2:76313780-76316177 GCF_000816755.2 Arachis ipaensis
GCCAATGGATTCTAGCTTATACCACGAAGATTCTGATTAAGGAATCCAAGAGATACTCATTCAATCGAAGGTAGAACAGAGGTGGTTGTTAGGCACGCGTTCATAGGTTGAGGATGGTGATGAGTGTCACGAATCATCAAATCCATCATATTGAAGTGCGAATGAACATCTTAGATAGAAACAAGCGTGTTTGAATAGAAAACAGAAATAATTGCATTAATTCATCGAGACACAGCAGAGCTCCTCACCCTCAACAATGGAGTTTAGAGACTCATGCCATCAAAGAGTACAAAGTTCAGATCTAAAATGTCATGAGATACAAAATAAATCTCTAAAAGTTGTTTAAATACTAAACTAGTAACCTAGGTTTACAGAAAATGAGTAAACTAAGATAGATAGTGCAGAAATCTACTTTTGGGGCCTACTTGGTATGTGCTGGGGCTGAGACTTGAGCTTTACACATGCCTAGGCTGTTTCTAGAGTTAAACGCCAGGTTGTAACCTGTTTCTGGCGTTTAACGCCAGAATGCAACATGTAACTGGCGTTGAACGCCAGTTTACGTCGTCTATCCTTGAACAAAGTATGGACTATTATATATTCCTGGAAAGCCCTGGATGTATACTTTCTAACGCATTTGAGAGCGCACCAATTGGACTTTTGTAGCTCCAAAAAATCCATTCCAAGTGCAGGGAGGTCAGAATCCAACAACATCAGCAGTCCTTTTTCAGCCTGAATAAGATTTTTTGCTCAGCTCCCTCAATTTCAGCCAGAAAATACCTGAAATTATAGAAAAATACACAAACTCATAGTAAAGTCCAGAAATATGAATTTTGCCTAGAAACTAATAAAAATATACTAAAAGCTAACTAAAACATACTAAAAACTACAAGAAATTAACCCCAAAAAGCGTATAAAATATCCGCTCATCACAACACCAAACTTAAACTATTGCTTGTCCCCAAGCAACTAGACAAATGAAATAGGATAAAAAGAAATTAAGAAGCAATACTATTGGTGCACGAAATTGTAATGTCAATGTTCACATTACTCTCTTACAACTTCGCACAACTAACCAGCAAGTGCACTGGGTCGTCCAAGTAATACCTTACGTGAATAAGGGTCGATCCCACGGAGATTGTTGGCTTGAAGCAAGCTATGGTTATCTCGTAACTCTTAGTCAGGATATAATATCAATAATAATTTTTAATTTGAATTGTAAAAAGTAAAAAGGGGAGAACACAAATTATACTTGTATGCAGTAATGGAGAATATGTTGGAGTTTTAGAGATGCTTTGTCTTCTGAAATTCTGCTTTCTTCTGTTTTCTGATTCACGCACGCACGTCCTCCTATGGCAAGCTGTGTGTTGGTGGATCACCGTTGTCAATGGCCACCATCCATCCTTCCAGTGAAAAGGGTCCAGGTGCGCTGTCACCGCACGGCTAATCATCTGCAGGTTCTCAATCGTACTGGAATAGGATTTACTATCCTTTTGCGTCTGTCACTACGCCCAGCACTCGCGAGTTTGAAGCTCGTCACAGTTATTCAATCCCTGAATCCTACTCGGAATACCACAGACAAGGTTTAGACTTTCCGAATTCTCTTGAATGCTGCCATCAATCTAGCTTATACCACGAAGATTCTGATTAAGAGATCCAAGAGATATTCATTCATTCTACGGTGGAACGGAAGTGGTTGTCAGGCACACGTTCATGGGGGAATGATGATGATTGTCACGTTCATCACATTCATGTTGAAGTACGAATGGATATCTTAGATAGGAACACGCATGTTTGAATGGAAAACATAAATACTTGCATTAATTCATCGAGATACAGCAGAGCTCCTCACCCCCAACAATGGAGTTTAGAAACTCATGCTGTCAAAGAGTACAAAGTTCAGATATAAAAATGTCATGAGATACAAAATAAATCTCTAAAAGTTGTTTAAATACTAAACTAGTAACCTAGGTTTACAGAAAATGAGTAAACTATGATAGATAGTGCAGAAATCCACTTCTGGGGCCCACTTGGTGTGTGCTGGGGCTGAGACTAAAGCTTCTCACGTGCCTGGGCTGTTTTGGGCGTTCAACGCCAGGCTGTAACCTGTTTCTGGCGTTGAACTCCAACTTGTAATGTGTTTCTGGCGCTGGACGCCAGATTGCAACATGGAACTGGCGTTGAACACCATTTTATGTCATCTATCCTTGAGAAAAGTATGGACTATTATATATTTCTGGAAAGCCCTGGATGTCTACATTCCAACGAAATTGGAAGCGCGTCAATTGGACTCATGTAGCTCCAGAAATTCCATTCCGAGTGCAGAGAGGTCAGGATCCAACAGCATCAGCAGTCCTTTTTCAGCCCGAATCAAATTTTTGCTCAGCTCCCTCAATTTCA
>NC_029792.2:76316938-76318363 GCF_000816755.2 Arachis ipaensis
GAATTCCTGAACCATATTCCTTCCCACTTTTGTTTCAGGATTAGCTAGGACTTCCCAGTTCCTGTTTCGAATCTGCTCTTGGATCTCTGGATATTCATCTTCTTTCAGATCGAACTTGACTTCCGGGATCACAGATCTTAGACCCATTATTTTGTAGTAATGGTCTGAATGTTCTTTGGTTAAGAACCTCCCTTGATTCCAAAGTGGTTTTGGAACACTCTCTTTCTTGCCTCTTGGAGTGGGTTGTTTTCCTTTAGGAGCCATGATCTTAGTGGGTATGGTTTAGTGATCACGGATAAACACACCAAACTTAGAGGATTACTTGTCCTCAAGCAAAAGAAAAGAAATGAGAGGGATAGAAGGAGAGCTAGTGTTGAATGGTGGATGAGAGGAAGGAGGCCGAATGTGTTTTTAAAAGGGAGGGGGGGTGGATTTTCGAAAATAGGGAGAAAGATAAGATAGAAGATATGATTTAAAAAGAAGTAAGTATGATAAGAAAAGATATAATTTAAAATTGAAGAGATATGAAAGATATTTGAAAAAGATAAATTTGGATTTTTGAAAAAGATAATATGGAGATTTTAAAAAAAAAGATATTGATTAGTTGAAAAGAT
The DNA here is from genome assembly GCF_000816755.2 of Arachis ipaensis. NCBI lineage: Eukaryota > Viridiplantae > Streptophyta > Magnoliopsida > Fabales > Fabaceae > Arachis > Arachis ipaensis. The sequence continues at coordinate 76,317,553 of NC_029792.2, forward strand.
TTTAGAATGAAAAGAGATAGATTTGTTTTGAAAATTTGAAAAAGAGTTGAATTGGATTGAAAAAAAGGATTTGTGCTTATGGATTAAGATACATTTGATATTTTTAAAGTGAAATATGAATTTTGCCTAAAAACTAATGAAAATATACTAAAAACTAACTAAAACATACTAAAAACTATATGAAATTAACCCCAAAAAGCGTATAAAATATCCGCTCATAACAACACCAAACTTAAACTGTTGCTTGTCCTCAAGCAACTAGATAAATAAAATAGAATACAAATGATTCAAGAAACAATAATATCTCAGAGTTTTTGAGTGAAGCTCAGATTCTAATTAAATGAGCGGGGTTAGTAGCTTTTTGCTTCCGAACAGTTTTGGCATCTCACTTTATCCATTGAAGCTCAGAATGATTGGCATCTATAGGAACTTAAAATTCAGATAGTATTATTGATTCTTCTAGTTTAGTATGTTGATTCTTGAACACAGCTACTTTATGAGTCTTGGCCGTGGCCCTAAGCACTTTGTTTTCCAGTATTACCACCATATACATAAATGCCACAGACACATAACTGGGTGAACCTTTTCAGATTGTGACTCAGCTTTGCTAAAGCCCCCAATTAGAGGTGTCCAGGGTTCTTAAGCACACTCTTCTCTTTGCTTTCAGATTACCAATAATATGTCTCATGTTTATCATTCTTTTAAGAGCCAACATATTTAACATTCAAGAACATCAAATTCCAAAGACATATGCACTGTTCAAGCATTCATTCAGAAGGCAGAAAGCATTGCCACCACATGTAAACAATTA
>NC_029792.2:76319060-76320976 GCF_000816755.2 Arachis ipaensis
TTTTGCAAGCTTTGTATTCACTGCTTTTTCTTGCTTCAAGAATCATTTTTATGATTTTTCAGATTACCAATAACATGTCTCATGTTTATCATTCTTTCAAGAGCCAACATATTTAACATTCAAGAACATCAAATTCCAAAGACATATGCACTGTTCAAGCATTCATTCAGAAGGCAGAAAGCATTGCCACCACATGTAATTAATCAGAATTTCTTGTATTAACTCGAGAAATATTGCCTCCTTATCCTAAAGAAAATCTTCTATTTTATTCATGTTTAATGATGATGAGAAAAATAAATTATAGATTAATTGGAGATAAAATCAAAATATAGATACTAATTACTACTATATGACTCCTAAGGTAAAACTCAAATAATAAAAAAAAATTATCACAGGGTTAAGGTTAAGATCAGAACTCAACAACCTTGACTTTGGGAAGCGGATGCCTCTTTAGTCTGTGGAGTGCTTGGCCCTTCAAGAGATAGTTTCTGACGCTTTAGTTCTCTTAATTCATGCCCTTGCACTTCTTGTTCTCTGAGCAGTTTGCAAAGCATGCTATTTTGATTTTGCTGTTCTTCCTTCATTTGGTCCATGGTTTCTTGCAACTTAGTGACAGATGCCTCAAGATGCTCCCAATATTCAAATTGAGGGAGTTCTGGTAGGAATTCTTGCACCCTCCTCTTGATGGGGTCATCTTGCATTTGTTGTTTTTCCATTGTGCGGCTAGCATAATAAATGACATGTAGAAGCTTGTCATGCTTCTGCCCCAGTACTGCACCAATGGCGTGATCACTGGCATCACACATTAATTCGAATGGTAATGTCCAGTCTGGTGCAGAGATAACTGGTGCTATGACCAGTTTAGCTTTCAGAATTTCAAATGCTTGCAGGCACTCTGTGTCAAACACAAATGGCATGTCAGCAGCTAGCAGGTTGCTTAGAGGTTTTGCAATTTTTGAAAAATCCTTTATAAACCTCCTATAGAATCCTGCATGCCCTAGAAAGCTTCTGATTGCCTTAACATTGGCAGGTGGTGGTAATTTTTTAATTACCTCTATTTTAGCCTGATCCACCTCTATTCCCTTGTTTGAAATTTTATGCCCAAGGACAATCCCTTCAGTCACCATAAAGTGACATTTTTCCCGGTTTAAAACCAGGTTGGTCTCTTGGCATCTTTTCATGGATGCAGGTATTAGGTTGATGCTTGCCCCAAGATCGCATAAAGCTGTCCTGGTGCAATTTTCCTCTAATGTGCATGGTATCAGAAAGCTTCCGGGATCTTTAAGCTTTTCAAGAAAGCTTTTCAGAATGACTGCACTACATTCTTCGGTGAGGAGAACTCTTTTAGTTTCTCTGCAATCCTTCTTATGACTCAAGATCTCTTTCATGAACTTGGCATAAGAAGGTATTTGCTCAAGTGCCTCTGCAAACGGAATCTTAATTTCAAGAGTCCTGAGATAATCTGCAAAGCGAGCAAATTGCTTATCCTGCTCCTCTTGGCGGAGTTTTTGTGGATAAGGTATCTTGGCTTTATATTCCTCAACCTTGGTTGCTGCAGGTTTATTTCCTACAGAAATAGTTGAAGAAGCCTTTTTAGAGGGGTTGTCATCAGCACTTGTGTGTGTCTGATCCCTCTCTGGCATTTGAGTGCCAGAGTTAGAAGCTGGAGTGATGTTAGACGCCAATTCCTCATCTGTTCCTGGCGTCTGAATGCCAAAACTGTGCTTTTTTTGGGCGTTCAACGCCAGTTCTTTGCTTGTTTCTGGCGTTGAACGCCAGTTCTGAGCATGGTCTGGGCGTTCAGCGCCAGCCTTTCACCCAATTTCTGGCGTTTTAACGCCAGAATTATTTTTTCCTGGGCTCTTACTGTTCTCAGATGGATTTTGGGTGGTTTGCTCATTCCTTGGCTTCCTGCT
>NC_029792.2:76320986-76328464 GCF_000816755.2 Arachis ipaensis
AAGAAAACACCAAACTTAAAGTTTGGCACAAGATCAAGAAAAATTATTTTTGAAAAAGATTTTTAATAAAACCGGTGCCCAATCATCAAGAACATAGACCAATGCTCTAGCCAATTGAGCTGTAAATGTAACACTTGTTTTGAAGAAGTATTTTTAATAACTAAGGAAAAATATTTTTTTTTTGAAAATTTTTTTTGAAAAGAATATAAAAGACTCTGACCCAAAAGACAAAATTTTCCTAATCTAAGCAACAGGATTCACCGTAAGTTGTTCAAACTCAAACAATCCCTGGCAACGGCGCCAAAAACTTGGTGCACAAAATTGTAATGTCAATGTTCACATTACTCTCTTACAACTTCGCACAACTAACCAGCAAGTGCACTGGGTCGTCCAAGTAATACCTTACGTGAGTAAGGGTCGATCCCACGGAGATTGTTCGCTTGAAGCAAGCTATGGTTATCTCGTAACTCTTAGTCAGGATATAATATCAATAATAATTTTTAATTTGAATTGTAAAAAGTAAAAAGGGGAGAACACAAATTATACTTGTATGCAGTAATGGAGAATATGTTGGAGTTTTGGAGATGCTTTGTCTTCTAAAATTCTGCTTTCCTCTGTTTTCTGATTCACGCACACACGTCCTCCTATGGCAAGCTATGTGTTGGTGGATCACCGTTGTCAATGGCTACCATCCATCCTTCCAGTGAAAAGGGTCCAGGTGCGTTGTCACCGCACGGCTAATCATCTGCAGGTTCTCAATCGTACCGGAATAGGATTTCCTATCCTTTTGCGTCTGTCACTACGCCCAGCACTCGCGAGTTTGAAGCTCGTCACAGTTATTCAATCCCTGAATCCTACTCGGAATACCACAGAAAAGGTTTAGACTTTCCGGATTCTCTTGAATGCTGCCATCAATCTAGCTTATACCACGAAGATTCTGATTAAGAGATCCAAGAGATATTCATTCATTCTACAGTGGAACGGAAGTGGTTGTCAGGCACACATTTGTGGGGGAATGATGATGATTGTCATGTTCATCACATTCATGTTGAAGTGCGAATGGATATCTTAGATAGGAACACGCATGTTTGAATGGAAAACAGAAATACTTGCATTAATTCATCGAGACACAGTAGAGCTCCTCACCCCCAACAATGGAGTTTAGAAACTCATGCTGTCAAAGAGTACAAAGTTCAGATCTAAAAATGTCATGAGATACAAAATAAATCTCTAAAAGTTGTTTAAATACTAAACTAGTAACCTAGGTTTACAGAAAATGAGTAAACTATGATAGATAGTGCAGGAATCCACTTCTGGGGCCCACTTGGTGTGTGCTGGGGCTGAGACTAAAGCTTCTCACGTGCCTGGGCTGTTTTGGGCATTCAACGTCAGGCTGTAACCTGTTTCTGGCGTTGAACTCCAACTTGTAACGTGTTTCTGGCGCTGGACGCCAGACTGCAACATGGAACTGGTGTTAAACGCCAGTTTACATCATCTATCCTTTAGCAAAGTATGGACTATTATATATTGCTGGAAAGCCCTGGATGTCTGCTTTCCAACGAAATTGGAAGTGCGTCAATTGGACTCTTGTAGCTCCATAAATTCCATTCCGAGTGCAGAGAGGTTAGGATCCAACAGCATCAGCAGTCCTTTTTCAGCCTGAATCAGATTTTTGCTCAGCTCCCTCAATTTCAGCCAGAAAATACCTGAAATTACAGAAAAACACACAAACTCATATTAAAGTCCAGAAATATGAATTTTTCCTAGAAACTAATGAAAATAAACTAAAAACTAACTAAAACATACTAAAAACTATATGAAATTAACCCCAAAAAGCGTATAAAATATCCGCTCATCAACTATCTCAGAGTTTTGAGTGAAGCTCAGATTCTAATTAGATGAGCGGGACTAGTAGCTTTTTGCTTCCGAACAGTTTTGGCATCTCACTTTATCCTTTGAAATTCAGAATGATTGGCATCCATAGGAACTCAGAATTCAGATAGTATTATTGATTCTCCTAGTTTAGTATGTTGATTCTTGAACACAGCTACTTTAAGAGTCTTGGCCGTGGCCCTAAGCACTTTGTTTTCCAGTATTACCACCGGATACATAAATGCCACAGACACATAACTGGGTGAACCTTTTCAGATTGTGACTTAGCTTTGCTAAAATTCCCAATTAGAGGTGTCCAGGGTTCTTAAGCACACTCTCTTTTTTGCTTTGGATCTTGACTTTAACCGCTCAGTCTCAAGCTTTCACTTGACACCTTCACGCCACAAGCACATGGTTAGCGACAGCTTGGTTTAGCCGCTTAGGCCAGGATTTTATTCCTTTAGGCCCTCCTATCCACTGATGCTCAAAGCCTTGAATCCTTTTTATTACCCTTGCGTTTTGGTTTTAAGGGCTATTGGCTTTTTCTGCTTGCTTTTTCTCTCTCTCTCTTCTTTCTTCTTCCTTTTTTTTTCACTGCTTTTTCTTGCTTCAAGAATCAAATTCATGATTTTTCAGATCATCAATAACATTTTTCTTGTTCATCATTCTTTCAGGAGCCAATAATTTTAACATTCATAAAATTCAATATAAAAAACATGCACTGTTCAGGCATTCATTCAGAAGACAAAAAGCATTGCCACCACATGTAAATAATTAGAATTTTCCTTATTAAAAACTCGAAAAAATATTGCCTCCTTATTCTAAAAAATCTGCTATTTTATTCATGTTTAATGATGATGAGAAAAATAAATTATAGCTTAATTGGAGATAAAATCAAAATAGAGATACTAATTACTACTACTCATATATAACTTCTAAGGTAAAATTCAAATAAGAACAATTATCACAGAGTTAAGGCTAAGATTAGGACTCAACAACCTTTGCTTTGGGAGGTAGATGCCTCTTTAGTCTGTGGGGTGCTTGGTCCTTCAAGAGATAACTTCTGGCGCTTCAGTTCTTTCAGTTCACGCCCTTGCTCTTCTTGTTCTCTAAGCAGTTTGCAGAGCATGCTGTTTTGATTTTGCTGTTCTTCCTTCAGTTGATCTACAACTTCTTGCAACTTGGTGACAGATGCTTCTAGGCGCTCCCAGTATTCAATTTGAGGGATTTTCGGGAGGAACTCCTGTGCTTTCCTCTTGATGGGGTTGTCCTGTACTTGTTGTCTTTCTATAGACTTTTTGGTGATTGGTTGCTCAACTGAGATATACTCATCTACTCCCATTTTTACCCCAGCATCTTTACATAACAGAGAGACCAAGCTTGGATAAGCCAATCTGGTATCTTTGGTGTTCTTGTTTGCAATTTTGTAAAGCTCACAAGCAATCAGCTGATGAACTTCCACTTCTTTTTCAAGCATAATTCAATGAATCATCACTGCTCTTCTGATGGTAACCTCAGAGTGATTGCTAGTGGGCAGTATAGAGCGCCCAATGAAGTCCAGCCAGCCTCTGACGACTGGTTTGAGATCTCCTCTTTTGAGTTGGTTTGGGGCACCCTTTGTGTTGGTTGTCCATTTGGCTCCAGGGAGGCATATGTCCTCTAGGATTTTGTCCAAGCTCAGGTTTGATCTCATCATTCTCCTATTAAAGGAGTCTGGGTCATCTTGCAGTTGAGGCAGCTTGAAGATCTCCCTTATTTTGTCAGGGTGGGTGTGAACAATCTTCCCTCTGACCAGAGTTCTATAGTCATAGAATGCGGTTTCAGCTATTCTCTGCCTGTCTGTCTGCCACAGATTAGCGTAGAATTCCTGAACCATGTTTCTTCCCACCTTTGTTTCAATATTAGCTAGGACTTCCCAGCCCCTGTTTCGAATTTTCTCTTGGATCTCCGGATATTCGTCTTCTTTCAGATCAAATTTAACTTCTGAGATCACTGACCTTAGACCCATTATTTTGTAGTAATGGTCTGAATGTTCTTTGGTTAAGAACTTTCCTTGATTCCAAAGTGGTTTTAGAATATTCTCTTTCTTGCCTCTTGAGTTGGTTTGTTTTCCCTTTGGAGCCATGATCTTAGTGGGTATTGGCTTAGTGATCATGGATAAACACATCAAACTTAGAAGTTTGCTTGTCCTCAAGCAAAAGAAAGGAAAGAAGAGGGAGATGAGGAGAGCCAAGTCCGAATTGTGAAGGTGGGGGTGAGGCCGAACCAGGATTTAAAGGGAAGGGGGGTGGGTTTCGAAAATTTTGAAGAAGATATGATAGAAGATATGATTTGTAAAAGATAAGTATGATAGGAAAAGGATGCACTTTAAAATTTAAAAGATACGAATAATTTGAAAGATATTTGAAAAAGATAGCTTTGTTTTGAAAAAGATATTGTGAAGATTTGAAAAATAAATATTGATGAGTAAAAAAAATTTGAGTAGGAAAAGAGATAGATTTGTTTTGAAAAAGATTTGAAAAGAAGTTGAAGAGGATTTTAAAAAAAGGTTTATGTTTAGAATTAAGATACATTTGATATCTTTGAAAAAGGATTTGAAAAATTAGGATTTGTAATATGTTTATGCAAGAAATTATGAATTGAAACATGAAAAGTGAAAAAAATTTGAAGTGAAAACGAAATTACCTACTCCCCACAATCCTGGTGTTAAACACCCAACTGCTGCATGTTTTGGGCGTTTAACGCCCAGTTGGTGCTTGGTCTGGGCGTTTAACGCCCAACTGTTGCTTCTAGCTGGCGTTAAACGCCATAAACCCTTTTGGCACTGGGCGTTTTGCTGAATGCCCAGGATGCTGTAAATCTGGCGTTAAACACCCAGAAGCTTCTTCTTTCTGGCGTTTAACGCCCAGATGGCTATCTCTACTGGCGTTAAACGCCCAGTAGATGCTCCTTTTGGGCGTTTAACGCCCAAAACAGCTCTTACTGGCTTTTTCGCACCAGTGAGCTTCTTTTTGCTGTTTTGTATTCTGAATCCTTCTGCAACCCTGTGAACCTATGCAATTGATTCTTTACCTTGAAGATTATTTATATTAAACTTGTATAATTAAAAAATAAATAAGAAAAAGTTTTGCTAATGGCTGGGTTGCCTCCCAGGAAGCGCTTCTTTATTGTCTTTAGTTGGACCTTGCTGAGCCTTTAATCTAGCCTCACCTTGAGCACTCTTGCTCAACATTGCCTTCAAGATAATGCTTAATTCTTTGTCCATTAACAATGAACTTCTTATCAGAATCACTGTCTTGAAGCTCCACATAGCCATATGGTGACACACTTGTAATCACATATTGTCCCCTCCACCGGGATTTCAGTTTCCCGGAGAATAGCCTGAGCCTAGAGTTAAACAGCAGAACCTTCTGTCCTGGTTCAAAGACTCTAGATGACAGCTTTCTGTCATGCCACCTTTTTTGCTTTCTCTTTGTAAAGCTTGGCATTTTCGAAAGCAGTGAGTCTGAATTCCTCTAGCTCATTTAGCTGGAGCAATCTTTTTTCTCCGGCTAAATTGGCATCGAAGTTTAGGAATCTGGTTGCCCAATAGGCCTTATGCTCCAGTTCCACGGGCAGATGACAGGCCTTACTATACACAAGCTGGTATGGAGAGGTCTCTATAGGAGTTTTGAATGCTGTTCTGTAAGCCCACAGAGCATCATCCAAGCTTCTCGCCCAATCCTTTCTACGGGTACTTACAGTCCGTTCTAGGATTCTTTTTAGTTCTCTATTAGAGACTTCAGCTTGCCCATTTGTCTGTGGATGATATGGAGTTGCCACCTTGTGGCTAATTCTATACCGGACCATAGCAGAGTAAAGCTGTTTGTTGCAGAAGTGAGTGCCCCCATCACTAATTAGTGCTCTAGGGACACCAAATCTACTGAAGATATGTTTCTGGAGGAACTTCAGCACTGTCTTAGTATCATTAGTGGGTGTGGCAATGGCCTCTATCCATTTGGATACATAGTCGACTGCCACCAGTATATAAGTGTTTGAGTATGATGGTGGGAAAGGCCCCATGAAGTCAATACCCCATACATCAAACAACTCAATCTCCAAGATTTCTTGTTGAGACATGGCGTAACCATGAGGCAGATTACCAGCTCTTTGGCAACTGTCACAGTTATGTACAAACTCTCGGGAATCCTATAGAGTGTAGGCTAGTAGATGCCACATTGGAGGACCTTGGTGGCTGTTCGTTCACCTCCGAAATGGCCTCCATATTGTGACCCATGGCAATGCCATAAGATCTTCTGTGCTTCTTCTCTAGGCACACACCTACGGATTATTCCATTTGCACATCTCTTAAAGAGATAGGGTTCATCCCACAAGTAGTACTTTGCATCAGTAATTAATTTTTTCTTTTGTTGCCTGCTGTACTCCTTAGGTATGAACCTTGCAGCTTTATAGTTTGCAATATCTGCAAACCATGGTGTTTTCTGAATGGCAAACAAATGCTCATCCGGAAATGTTTCAAAGATCTCAATAGAGGGAAAGGACGCCCCTTCTACTGGTTCTATCTGGGATAGATGATCAGCCACTTGGTTTCTTTTCTGTCTCTTATTTCTATATCAAACTCTTGCAGAAGCAACACCCATCTTATGAGCCTGGGTTTTGAATCCTGCTTTGTAAGTAGATAATTAAGAGCAGCATGGTCAGTGTACACAATCACTTTTGATCCTACTAAGTATGATCTAAACTTGTCAATGGCATAAACCACTGCAAGAAATTCTTTTTCTTTGGTTGTGTAATTTTTCTGGGCATCATTTAAAACACGGCTAGCATAATAAATGACATGCAGAAGCTTGTCATGCCTCTGCCCCAATACTGCACCAATGGCATGGTCACTGGCGTCACACATTAATTCGAATGGTAATGTCCAGTCTGGTGCAGAAATGACTGGTGCTGTGACCAGCTTAGCTTTCAGTGTTTCAAACGCCTGTAGACACTCTGTGTCAAACACAAATGGCGTGTCAGCAGCTAGCAGGTTGCTTAGATGTTTCGCAATTTTTGAAAAATCCTTTATAAACTTGATGACAAGTCATCTTAGCCTAGTTTCACTAGCCTTTTTCTTTTGTTTTCAATTGAATTATGCACTTTCTTGAGACAAAAGCAAGCCAATTGGGTAGATTTTCATGTTTCCTTTGATTTAATCAACCATGTATGAATTCATGCTATTTCATGAGGTTTTATGCTATAATTGTCATATATTATGAAAGAATGAATATCTCATGATTTTGAGCATAGCTTTGATGTGTTTGGTTGATTAATGATAGGTGAAGAAAGCTTGGAGAAAGGTTGATGCAAGAAGGAATGGCTAGGAGGAATGACTTAAGTCTTGAATTAATTATGAACCAGGAAGCAAAAGCTGGAGCAAAAGTTAGCCCCTAACTTTTTGGCTAACTTTTGGGCAAAAGTTGGAGCAAAAGTTAGCCCCTAACTTTTTGGCTAACATTGGCGCCTGAAAAACTCCCTGGGCTAGAAAACGTTTGCGCCAACATTAGCCCCTAACTTTTTGGCTAACATTGGCACATGAAAAACACTCCCTGGGCTAACAAAAGTTT
>NC_029792.2:76329383-76329641 GCF_000816755.2 Arachis ipaensis
TTCGCTTGACTAAATCAACCACTAAACTAAAATTGCTCAATCCTTCAATCCCTGTGGGATCGACCTCACTCCCGTGAGTTATTATTACTTGATGCGACCCGGTGCACTTGCAGGTTAAGTTTGGGTGTTTTGGAGAAATTCGTTTTTCCGCGAAAATATCCCATCAAGTTTTTGGTGCCGTTGCCGGGGATTGATTAGATTGACAATGATTAAGTGAGGTGGCAGTTTAGATCAAGCACTTTTTCTTTAATTTTTGAC
>NC_029792.2:76329734-76362942 GCF_000816755.2 Arachis ipaensis
TTGGTATCAGCAAAACAAGGGTGCTGATGTGAAAAGTTGGAGCAAAAGTTAGACCCTAACTTTTACTCCAACTTTTACTCATGCTTTCATGATTCCAACCCGGTTCAATTCGGTTCTTCTCCAAACTCCAAGAGCAATCAACCAAGGCCTCTCTCAACCCAATTCCACCAAGAGCAAAGGCCCAATTGAAGGCTTGAAGACCATTTGAAGAAAGTGTATAAATAGATTAGAATTTAAGTTTTAAGAGAGCTTCCCTTTTTAGTTTTTCAAAACAGCTTTCTTTTCGGTTTTGCTGAGAGCTCACCTTTATTTTTCTTAGCATTGTTGTTTAATTCAAGAGAATTTGTACATCCATTCATACAAAGAGAGGAAGAACCATTGTTCAAAGCATGGGAAAGATACAAGAAAGCAAGTGACAAGGTGGATTTTCAAGCGTTCTATGAAGGATTAACCTCAGAAACAAGAAGAGCAGTAGATTACTTCTCAGATGGCCTACTCAAGGCAACAACAACCATCCAAGGAACTGTAGAGTTCAGTGACAAAAGAGCCAATAACCAACACTCATTTGAGACACCACGGAATGCAATTTCAGAGAAGGAAGTAATGAATCTTGAAGGAGTGAGAGCAATCATGAATCAAAACAAACAGCTATACCACCAAACTCAGCAGCAATTGGAATCAATAGCTAGACAAATTGATTTTCTACATTCTGCCACAGTGAATGCACAATTTCCACCATGGAAACCACATTCTTATCTAAGAATGAGGGAATCTCAGCATCAGGAACAAAGGGACTTCAACTATAACAACCCCAATTTCCCAAACCTGCAAAAACACCACCATACCAACAAAAATCATTACACACCATTTCAAAGAAGTATTGTGGAGATTCTCAAAAATCTATTGATCCAAGAAGCAGCAAACAAAACAAAAGAAAGAAAAGAAAATACAAAGACAAAAAGAATATGACCTAAGGCTCTGAGCATCAATTACTAGGCAGAAAAGAAAGAAGAAACAATGACTCAAAGAGTTGTTAGCCTAGTAAATGCTTGTGGTTGAGCTGTGTCAAGGAAAGAGGCTTGAGCAAGTAAATCCTTAGGGGTGCTTTAACACCTAATATCTTAAAACCAACTGGTTTAGGAGTATTGATTGAAAGCTTATCTAAAGAGCTGCTTTGAGACATGACACTTAGAGTCAAGGTCAAAGCACAGAAACTATAAGCTGCTTCAAGGTGACTACATATAAAGAGATCTCCATAATACCATTTACTAACTTTTGGCATGAAAAACACTCCCTGGATGCACCAAAAGTTTGCGCCAACGTTAGCCCCTAACTTTTTGGCTAACGTTGGTGCCTGAAAAACTCCCTGGGCTAGCAAAAGTTTGCGCCAACGTTAGCCCCTAACTTTCTGGCTAACGTTGGCGCCATGAATAACTAAGGGGAGGCCAACGTTGGAGCAAAAGTTAGACCCCTATCTTTTGCCCCAACGTTGGTATCAGCAAAACAAGGGTGCTGATGTGAAAAGTTGGAGCAAAAGTTAGACCCTAACTTTTACTCCAACTTTTACTCAAGCTTTCATGATTCTAACCTGGTTCAATTCGGTTCTTCTCCAAACTCCAAGAGCAATCAACCAAGGCCAAGTCATCCATGAAGACTTCCAGAAATGTTTCCACCATATCAGAGAAAATAGAGAGCATGCATCTCTGAAAGGTTGCAGGTGCATTACATAGCCCAAATGGCATCCTTCTGTAGGCAAATACTCTAGATGGACATGTGAATGATATTTTATCTTGATCCTGGGGATCTACTATAATTTGGTTGTAGCCTGAATAGCCATCCAAAAAGTAGTAATAATCATGACCTGCTAGTCTTTCTAGCATCTGGTCTATGAATGGTAAAGGAAAATGATCCTTTCTGGTGGCTGTATTGAGCCTTCTGTAGTCAATACACATGCGCCACCCTGTAACTGTTCTTGTAGGAACCAGTTCATTTTTTTCATTATGAACCACTGTCATGCCTCCCTTTTTGGGGATAACTTGGACAGGGCTCACCCAGGGGCTATCAGAAATAGGATAAATAATCCCAGCCTCCAGTAACTTGGTGACCTTATTCTACACCACTTCCTTCATGGCTGGATTTAGCCGCCTCTGTGGTTGAACCACTGGCTTAGCATCATCCTCCAATAGAATCTTGTGCATGCATCTAGCTAGGCTGATGCCCTTAAGGTCACTTATGGACCACCCAAGAGCTGTCTTGTGTGTCCTTAGCACTTGAATTAGTGCTTCCTCTTCCTGTGAATTTAAAGCAGAGCTTATGATCACCGAAAAAGTGTCACCTTCTCCCAGAAATGCATATTTCAGGGATAGTGGTAATGGTTTGAGCTTGGGTTTAGGAGCTTTTTCCTCTTCCTAAGGAAGTTTCAGAGGCTCTTTCAATTCCTCTGAATCCTCCAGATCAGGTTGAACATCTTTAAAGATGTCTTCCAGCTCTGATTCGAGACTCTCAGCCATGTTGATCTCCTCTACCAAAGTGTCAATGAGATCAACTTTCATGCAGTCTTTTGGTGTGTCTGGATGCCACATAGCCTTGCAGCATTCAACTTAAACTCATCCTCATTGACTCTCGGGTTACTTCCCCCTTTTGGACATCAATGAGAGTTCATCCAGTTGCTAGGAAAGGTCTTCCTAGAATGAGAGTAGCACTCTTGTGCTCCTCCATTTCCAGCACTACAAAGTCAGTGGGAAAGACGAATGGCCCAACCCTGACAAGCATGTCTTCAATCATGCCTGATGGGTATTTAATGGAGCCATCAGCAAGTTGGAGACATATCCTGGTTGGTTTGACTTCTTCAGTTAAACCAAGCTTTCTGATAGTGGATGCAGGTATTAGGTTGATGATTGCCCCAAGATCACATAAAGCTGTCTTGGTGCAATCACCCTCTAATATGCATGGTATCATAAAGCTCCCGGGATCTTTAAGCTTTTCTGGGAAGCTTTTCAGAATGACTACACTGCATTATTCAGTGAGGAGAACTCTTTCAGTTTCTCTCCAATCCTTCTTATGACTTAAGATCTCTTTCATGAACTTGGCGTAAGATGGTATTTGCTCAAGTGCCTCTGCAAACGGAATCTTTATTTCAAGAGTCCTGAGATAGTCTGCAAAGTGAGCAAATTGCTTATCCTGCTCCTCTTTGCGGAGTTTTTGAGGATAAGGCATCTTGGCTTTGTATTCCTCAACCTTAGTTGCTGCAGGTTTATTTCCTACAGATGTGGTTAGAGAAGCCTTTTTAGAGGGGTTGCCATCAGCACTTGTGTGTGTCTGATCCCTCACTGGAATTTGAATACCAGGGTTAGAAGCTTGATTGGCGTTGGACGCCAACTTCTTACCTGTTTCTGGCATTTGAACGCCAGAACTGAGCCTCCTTTGGGTGTTTGACGTCAACTCCTTGCCTGTTTCTGGTGTTTGAACGCCAGAACTGAGCATGGGTTGGGCGTTTAGCGCCAGATCTCCACCCTTTTCTGGCGTTTGAGCGCCAGAATCACTCCTCTCTGGGCTCTTACTGTCCTCAGAGGGATTTTGGGTAGCAGTTTGTTCATTTCTTGGCTTCCTGCTGCCTTGAAGTGAGGTATTTAATATTTTCCCACTTCTTAATTGAACTGCTTGGCACTCTTCTGTTATTTGTTTTGATAACTGCTGTTCTGTTTGCTTCAACTGTACCTCCATATTCATATTAGCCATTCTTGTGTCTTGTAGTATTTTCTTGAATTCGGCCAGCTGTTTTGTTAGAAAATCTAATTGCTGATTGAATTCTGTAATTTGTTCTATAGGATTGAGTTCAGCAGTTACTGTTTTAGCCTCTTCTTTCATGGAAGATTCACTACTTAGGTACAGATGCTGATTTCTGGCAACTATATCAATGAGCTCTTGAGCTTCTTCAATTATCTTTCTCATGTGTATAGATCCACGAGCTGAGTGGTCTAGAGAAATCTGAGCTTTCTCTATAAGCTGAATTTTTATGAAAAAAAAATTTCGAAATATTTGCTTAAAAATAGTTAAAAAAGATATTTTTTATTTTTATTTTTTTTGATTTTTGAATTTTATGATGAAAGAGAAAAACACACAAAAGACACACAACTTAAAATTTTTAGATCTAATGTTCCTTATTTTTGAAAATTTTGGAGGGAAACACCAAGGAACACCAAACATAAAAATTTTAAGATCAAAACACAAGGAAGACTCAAGAACACTTTGAAGACTCACAAGAACAACAATAACATGAAGATAGAACACCAAACTTAAAATTTTTAGAAAACCAAAATAAAATTTTCGAAAACTAAAGAAAAATTAACAAGAAAACACCAAACTTAAAGTTTGGCACAAGATTTAATCAAAGAAAAATTATTTTTGAAAAAGAGGTTTTAAAAGGGAGATAGCCAATTACCGAGAACATAAGTACAACGCTCTAGCCAATTGAGCTATAAATTTAACGTGTTTTAATAAGGTATTTAATAAAAAAAATTTTGAAAACTGATATTTTGAAAAAGCACAAGAAAAACAAGAAAAGACACAGAACAAGAAAAATTGACAAGAACAACTTGAAGATCAAAGAAGAACAAGAACATGCAATTCGAAAATTAAAAGACAAAGAAAAGCATGCAATTGACACCAAACTTAAAACATGCAATCTCGTACCACTAACCAGCAAGTGCACTGGGTCGTCCAAGTAATACCTTACATGAGTAAGGGTCGAATCCCACGGAGATTGTTGGCTTGAAGCAATCTATGGTTATCTCGTAACTCTTAGTCAGGATGTCAATTATAATTTTCAGTTTGAATTGCAAAGAATAAAAGAGCATGAAATAAATACTTGTTATGCAGTAATGGAGAATATGTTAGAGTTTTGGAGATGCTTTGTCGTCTGAATCTCTGCTTTCCTACTGTCATCTTCTTCACACACGCAAGGTTCCTCCTATAGCAAGCTATGTGTTGGTGGATCACTGTTGTCAATGGCTACCATCTGTCCTCTCAGTGAAAATGGTCCAGGTGCGCTGTCACCGTACGGCTAATCATCTGTCGGTTCTCACTCATGCTGGAATAGGATCCATTGGTCCTTTTGCATCTGTCACTACGCCCAACCCTTGTGAGTTTGAAGCTCGTCACAGTCATTCAATCCCTGATCCTACTCGGAATACCACAGACAAGGTTTAGACTTTCTGGATTCTCAAGAATGCTGCCAATGGATTCTAGCTTATACCACGAAGATTCTGATTAAGGAATCCAAGAGATACTCATTCAATAGAAGGTAGAATGGAGGTAGTTGTCAGGCACGCGTTCATAGGTTGAGGATGGTGATGAGTGTCACGAATCATCACATTCATCATATTGAAGTGCGAATGAACATCTTAGATAGAAACAAGCATGTTTGAATAGAAAACAGAAATAATTGCATTCAGCCTCTACCACAGAGACCCTAATCTCCCTATACCTCGGCTGAACTGGTGTCTCGAGAAGTCCCCAACGAAGTCGTGGATTAGCCGTCTAAGAGATGTATAATCAAGCTGGCGGTTCGGTGCTTTCCAGTCACGTATTCACACGAACCCAAGAAGACACGGGTGGTTGTTAAGCACGTGGTCTTAATATGAAGAACGGAGCTGATTGTCACGGATCATCCCATTCATCATGTTGAAGAACGAATATATATTTTAGAATTGATTCAAACACGGATTGAAGAGAAACAGTAGTACTTTTATTAATTAATAGAACTCAGCAGGACTCCTCCCCTCAACCTAGAAGATTTAGAAACTCATACCGATAGAAAATACAATGATGGATTTCGAAAATATGGTGAAAAGTCTTGAAGAAGATGTAAAATATCCCTTAAATACTAAAGTAATGACTAAGGATTACATAAGAAAGGGTAAAACAGTCTTTTAGTGCTAAAATCCACTTCTGGGCCCCCTTGGTGAGTGTTTGGGCCGAGCTTTGATGAGATCCACATGCTATGAGGCCTCTAGGGCATTGAACGCTGGCTAGGGGTCCTCTTTGGGCGCTTGGACACTGGTCTCCTCCTTTGGGCACTGGACGCTAGTTTTGGGCCTTCTAATCTGAAGCAAAGTATAAACTATTATATATTGCTGGAAAGCTCTGTGTAAACTATAATAGGAAGGTGGTTAAGGCTTGGAGATGCTTTGTTCTTCTGGATTAACTCCGGTCTTACTGTCTTCTTCTGGATTAAAGCTCTGGATGTTAGCTTTCCATAGCCATTGAGAACGCTCCATTTGGACTTCTGTAGCTCTAGAAAAAGCTCTTTCAAGTGTAAGGAGGTTAGATCCGGACAGCATCTGCAGTGCTTTCTCTGTCTCTGAATCAGACTTTTGCTCCAGCTCCTCAATTTCAGCCAGAAAATACTTGTAATTGCATAAAAATACACAAACTCATAGTAGAATCCAAAAATGTGAATTTAACACTAAAATCTATGAAAACTTAATAAAAATTAGACAAAACATGCTAAAAACTATATGAAAATGATGCCAAAAAGCGTATAAAATATCTGCTCATCACAACACCAAACTTAAGCTGTTGCTTGTCCCCAAGCAACTAAAAATAAAATAAGATAAAAAGAAGAGTAAGATACAATAAATCTCAGAGTTTCCAATGAAGCTCAGTTTCAATTAGATGAGTGGGACTTAGTAGCTTTTTGTTTCTGAATAGTTTTGGCATCTCACTATCCATTGAAACTTAGAAATGTTGGTCTCCTTAAGAACTCAGAATCCAGATGATATTATTGACTCTCCTAGTTTAGTTCTTTTTTATTCTTGAACATAGCTTTCAGAGTCTTGGCCGTGACCCTAAGCACTTTGTTTTCAAGTATTACCACCGGATACATAAATGCCACAGACACTTTAACTGGGTGAACCCTTTCGGATTGTGATTCAGCTTTGCTAGAATCCCCAGATAGAGGTGTCCAGAGTTTTTAAGCACATTCTTTTTGCTTTGGACCACGACTTTAACTACTCAATCTCAAAATTTTCACTTGATACCTTAAAACCACAAGCACACGGTTAGGGACAACTTGGTTGAGCCGCTTAGGCCATGATTTTATTCTTTATAGGCCCTCCTAACCATTGATGCTCAAAGCCTTGGATCCTTTTACCCTTGCCTTTTGGTTTAAAGGGTTATTGGCTTTTTACTCTTGCATTTTGGTTTAAAGAGCTAATGGCTTTTTCTTTCTTTTTCTATTTTTCTTTTCTTTTCGCCATTTTTTTTTGAAATATGCTTTTTCTTTTTCTTCGCTGTTTTTTCTTGCTTCAAGAATCAAAATTTGGAATTTTCAGATCACTAATAATACTTTTCCATTTTCATCATTCTTTCAAGAGCTAGCATCCTTAATTTCAACTTCAAATATGCACTGTTCATCCATACATTCAGAAAACTAAAGCAATGCCACCACATCAAAATAGTTTATTATTCATTATTGTACAACTCAAAAATTTATGCATCTTTAATTTTTCTAAAAAAATCACTATTTTATTCATGTTTAATGATGATAAAAGGAATATTTTATGGCTAACTGGAAAATAAAATTTTATTTTTGTTAATGCTCATGCAACTCTTAAATTAAAAGACAATAATAAAATAAAATAAAAATAAAAAGACTTAAATACTACTAGTGATCATGTAACTTTAAATTAGGATGGAAATACATGAAACAGGATTTGGAATAGTCACAGGGTTGAAACTCAACAACCTTCAGCTTGAGGGGCGCTGGGCTTTTCAGTTTGAAGGGTGTTGGGCTCTTCAGGGGAGAGCTTCTGGCGCTTCAACTCCTCCATCTCACGCCCCTGCTTCTCTTGCTCCTTGATCAGTTTGCAAATCATGCTAGTCTGATCTTTCTGCTCCTCTCTGAGTTGATCTAAGGTGCTTTGCAAGTGCATCACAGATGCCTTCAGCTGGTCCCAATACTCAATTAGAGGGATCTTTTGGGGAGGCTCAGGTGCCTTCCTTTTAGGTTGATCCTCTTGTATCTTGGAATTTCCCATCACATGCTTGGTGATTGGGCTTTCCACTGGAATAAAATTGTCCACATGGATTAGAACCTTAGCCTCTTGGCGTAGGTGAAAGATGAGATTTGGATAAGCCAGCATCGCATTAGTAGACATCCTGTTTGCCAACTTGTAGATCTCACAGGGGATTATTTGGTGGACTTCTACCTCATTCCCATCATGATGCAGTGAATTATCATAGCTCTTGGAATAGTGACTTCAGAGTGGTTACTCATGGGGCGTATAGAACGCCCAATGAAGTCCAGCTATCCTCTAGCAATTTGCTTGAGGTTCACCCTTTTCAGCTAGTTTGGCTTGCCTTTTGCATTCTTAATCCATTGAGTTTCAAGTAGGCATATGTCCTCTAGGACTTGATCCAGCTTTGGGTTGGCTACTACCCTTCTATTGTAGGATTCAGGGTCATCCCTCTGCAAGGGTAATTTGAAGATCTCTCTCACCCTATCCAGATGAAAATAGATGATCATCCCCTTGACCATAGTGCGAAAAGTATGGAATGCTGTTCCATCTTTCTTTTGCTTATCTGTCATCCACAGATTTTCATAAAATTCATGGATCATGTGATATCCAACATTAAACTCAGGATTAGTTAGAATCTTCCAGCCTCTCCTTCGAATTTGCTCTTGGATCTCCGGGTATTTTTCTTCTCCTAATTTGAATCCCACCTCAGGGATTACTGGCCTTTTACTCATTATCTTGTGATAATGTTTTTTATGTTGCTTGGTAAGGAATCGAACAGGTTTGAAAACAACTGTTGGGTTATATTCTTTTTTGTTCTTTGGGACGGTCTTGCCACTTCTTGGAGCCATGAGATTCAAATTTTTAATGAGAGAACATGGCTCCTTCCACACCAAACTTAGAAGATTTTCTCGTCCTCAAGAAAAAGGTAAGAAAGGAAGAAGAAGAGAAGTGAAGTAGAGGAGAAGAAGAGAATAGAATTTGAATGGGAGGTGGTGAGTCAGGGAAAGGGGGCACAGACACACATATATATAGGGAGGGGGAGGGAATTTCGAAAATAATCTTTGAAGAAAGATAAAGAAGTTTTGAAAAAGATAGAAAAGATAAGTTGTTAAATTTGAAAGATAAGAAAAGATGTGAAAAAGATATAAAAGATTTTAAAGATAAGATAAGAAGTATGAAAAAGATTTTAAAGTTTAATAAAAGATAGGAACAAGAATTTCAAAAGATAAGGAAAGAATTGAAAGAAATTGAAAACTAGTTGAAAAAGATATGAGATTTTGAAAAAGATTTGAAAAGATTTGAAAATATGTTAAATTTGAAATTAAATTGAAATTGAAATATTTAAACAAAAATTGATTTGAAAATCAAAGAAATTCAAAATTGAATTTGAAAAAGATAGATTGGATAAAGAAAAGATAAGATTTTGGAAATTACCTCCCATATTGTCTAGCTGGCGTTTAAACGCCCAAATGGCTGCATTCTGGTGTTTAACGTTGCTCCCTTTGCTTGCTGGGCGTTGAACGTCCAGAATGGCACCCATTCTGGCGTTCAACGCCATATTGCCTTCCTTCTTGGGCGTTAAACGCCAAGCTAGGGCTCCCTGGCTGGCGTTTAACGCCAGGCTTGTCTTCCCCATGGGGCGTTGAACGCCTAGCCAGGGCTCCCTGGCTAGCGTTTAATGCCAGGCTTGCTGCCTCCATGGGTGTTTGAACGCCCAATTGCCACTCTTTTCTGGCGTTTAATGCCATAGAGATCCCTTCTCCAGGGTATTCTATTTGTTGTTCTATATCATTCTGCCTCTGTTTAAGCACTGTTCGTGATCATTGATATTAAAATCAACCTAATTAAAAACAAATTATAAGGAAAAACTAATTAAAATAGAAATAATTAGAAAATAAAAGATTAAAAATTAATAAAAAATAAAATAATATACGAATAATCATTGGGTTGCCTCCCAACAAGCGCTTTTTTAATGTCTTTAGCTAGACTTCACTGTACTTAACTCAGTAACAATGTTGAGCCTCCTGGCTCTATATCTCCTTGAAGGTAATGCTTAACCCTCTGTCCATTGACAGTGAATCTATTTTCTTTACCTTGAAGCTCTATGTGCCCGTAAGGTGACACACTAGTAACCACAAACGGTCTCGTCCAACGGGATTTGAGTTTCTCTGGGAATAGTTTGAGTCTTGAGTTGAAGAGCAGGACCTTCTGTCCTGGTTCAAAGACTCTGGAAGATATCTTGCTGTCATGCCACCTTTTTGCCTTTTCCTTATAGATCTTTGTATTTTCAAATGCATCTAAGTGGAATTCGTCCAACTCATTTTGTTGGAGAAGCCATTTCTCTCCTGCTGCTTTAGCATCAAGATTAAGGAATCTAATAGCCCAATAGGCCTTATGTTCTAGTTCCACTGGCAGATGACAGGATTACCCATATACCAGCTGATATGGTGAGGTTCCAATGGGGGTTTTGAAAGCTGTTCTGTATGCCCACAGAGCATCATCAACCTTTTTAGCCCAATCTCTTCTAGAGGTGCTTACTGTCCTCTCTAGAATTCGCTTTAGTTCTCTATTTGAGACTTCAGTTTGCCCAATTGTTTGGGGATGATACGGTGTTGCTACTTTATGGCGAACTTCGTAACGGCTTAAGACAGAATCCAGCTGTCTGTTGCAGAAATGAGTACCTCCATCACTAATTAGTGTCCTAGGGACACCAAATCTGCTGAAGATGTTCTTTTGGAGGAACTTTATCACTACTCTAGTGTCATTAGTGGGTGATGCTATTGCTTAAACCCTTTTAGACACATAATCCACTGCTACAAGAATGTAGGTGTTTGAGTATGAAGGCGGGAAGGGTCCCATGAAATCTATATACCCCACATCAAACAACTCAATCTCTAGGATCCCTATTGAGGCATGCCGTGACCATGAGGGAGATTACTAGCTCTCTGGCTACTGTCATAGTTACAGACAAACTCTCTAGAATCCTTGAAGAGTGTGGGCCAGTAGAAGCCACTTTGGAGAACTTTGGTGGCTGTCCGCTCACCTCCAAAGTGTCCTCCATAGTCTAAGCTATGGCAATGCCATAGGATTCTCTGTGCCTCTTCTTCAGAAACACAGCGTCGGATTATTCCATCCAAGCATCTCTTAAAGAGATATAGCTCATTCCACAGGTAGTATTTTGCATCATGCATGAGTTTCCAGGCTTGCTACCTATTAAACTCCTTGGGAATGAACCTTATAGCCTTGTAGTTTGCAATATTTGCAAACCAAGGTGCAGTCTGGATGGCATAGAGTTGCTCATCTGGAAATGTTTCGGATATGTCAATGGAGGGAGAAGAGGTCCCTGCCACTGGTTCAATCCGAGACAAGTGGTCAGCTATTTGATTTTCTATACCTTTTTTGTCTCTGATTTCTATATCAATCTCTTGTAGGAGTAATACCCATCTTATGAGCCTGGGCTTAGAATCCTGGTTAGTTAGTAGATACCTCAGAGCAGCATGGTCAGTGTAGATAAATAACCTTAGATCCTACTAGGTAGGATTTGAACTTGTCAATGGCATGAACAACTGCAAGTAGCTCCTTTTCTGTAGTAGTGTAATTTTTCTACGCATCATTTAGTACACAACTAGCATAGTAAATGACATGCAGAAGCTTGTCATGTCTCTGCCCCAGAACTGCGCCAATGGCATGATCACTGGCATCACACATTAGTTCGAATGGCAAGTCCCAATTGGGTACAGAGATGATAGGAGCAGTGACAAGCTTAGCTTTCAGGGTTTCAAAGGCATGCAGACATTCTTGGTCAAAGACAAACGAGACATCAGTGGCCAAGAGATTACACAGGGATTTTGTAATTTTTAAAAAATCTTTTTATGAACCTCATGTAGAATCCTGCATGTCCCAGGAAACTTCTGATTGCCTTGACATTAGTAGGTGGTGGCAATCGTTCAATCACTTCCACCTTAGCTTAATCTACTTCTTTTCCCTTGTTTGAAATTCGATGCCCAAGAACAATGCCTTCAGTTACCATGAAGTGGCATTTTTTCCAGTTTAGAACTAGGTTTGTTTCTTGATATCTTTTCAGAAATAGGGCCAAATGATCAAGGCAGGAGTCAAATGAGTCTCCAAAGATAGAGAAGTCATCCATGAACACTTCAAGAAACTTCTCTACCATATTAGAGAAGATGGACAGCATACATCTCTGAAAGGTGGTAGGTGCATTGCACAAGTCAACTGTTGGCAAACACGCCAGATGGGCATGTGAATGCTGTCTTCTCTTGATCCTGTGGATCCACTGCTATTTGATTGTACCCGGAATATCCATCCAGGAAACAATAAAATGCATGCCCTGCTAGTCTCTCTAGCATTTGGTCAATAAATGGTAAAGGAAAATGATACTTCCTGGTGGCGTTATTGAGTCTTCTATAGTCAATGCACATACGCCACCCTATAACTGTCCTTGTAGGAATTAGTTCATTCTTTTCATTATGAACCACTGTCACGCCTCCCTTCTTGGGAATAACTTGGACAGGGCTCACCCAGGGACTATCCGAAATGGGATAAATAATCCCAGCCTCCCAGAGCTTAGAGACTTCCTTCTACATTACTTCCTTCATGGCTGGATTCAGCCACCTTTGTGGTTGCACCACTGGTTTGGCGTCATTCTCCAGCAGGATTTTATGCATGCATCAGGTCGGGCTAATGCCCTTAAGGTCACTTATAGTCCACCCAAGGGCAGTCATATGTGTCTTAGGCACTTGAATTAGTGCTTCTTCTTCCTGTGGCTCTAAGCAGAGTTTATGATCATAGGATAAGTATCTCCATCTCCCAGAAATGTATATTTCAGGGAGGATGGTAGTGGCTTGAGCTCAAGCTTTGGAGTCTTCTCCTTTTCCTTAGGAGTTTCCAAAGGATCCTCCAAGTCAGGCTGTTCATCAGTAAGGATGTCATTTAGCCCTTCCTTGAAACTCTTAGCCATGTTTACTTCTTCCACTAGGGAATCAATGAGGTCAATACTCATGCATTCCTCTGGGGTGTCTTGATACTGCATGGCTTTTACAGCATTCAATACAAATTTTTCCTCATTCACTCTCAGGGTTACTTCCCCTTTTTCAACATCAATGAGGGTTCGTCCTGTAACTAGGAAGGGTCTCCCTAGAATCAGGGATGCATTCTTGTGCCCTTCCATGTCCAACACCACAAAGTCAGTGGGAAAAGCAAAGGGTCCAACCCTGACAATCATGTCTTCGACTACTCCTGATGGTATCTTAATAGAACCATCAGCAAGTTGAAGGCATATGCGGGTTGGTTTGACTTCCTCAGTCAAGCAAAGCTTCTTTATTAATGAAGTAGGTATTAGGTTGATGCTTGCTCTAAGGTCACATAGAGCTGTCCTTATACAAGCATCACCTAGAGTGTATGGTATCATAAAACTCCCAGGATCTTTAAGTTTCTCTGGTAAGCTATTTTGAATGATTGCACTGCACTCTTTAGTGAAGAAGACTATTTCCGTCTCTCTCTAATCCTTCTTATGACTCAAAATGTCCTTCATGAACTTAGCATAAGAAGGTATCTGTTCAAGAGCCTCTGCAAAAGGGATCTTGATCTCTAGTGTTCTGAGATACTCCGCAAAGCGGGTAAACTGTTTATCTTTTTTCTCTTAACGGAGCTTCTGAGAAAATGGCATCTTAGCCCTATACTCATCATCCTTGGTTGATGAAGGCTGAGTGCCGTGTGTGTTGGAAGGGGGGTTACTAGCTTGCTTAGGAAGGTTGTTATCAGTATGTGACTGGCCTCCCTTGCTTGGGCGTTCAACGTCCACACTGCTGCCCCCTTCCTGGTGTTTAACGCCGAGCCTCTGCAAAAGGGATGTTGATTTCTAATGTTATGAGATACTCTGCAAAGCGGGCAAACTGTTTATCCTTTGCCTCTTGACAGAGTTTCTAAGGAAATGGCATCTTAGCCTTATACTCATCAATCTTGATTGATGAAGGTCGAGTGTTGCGTGTGTTGGAAGGGAGATTACTAGCTTGCTTAGGAGGGTTGTTGTCAGCATATGACTGGCCTCCCTTGCTTGGGCGCTCAATGCCCATTTTGCTGCCCCCTTCCTACAGTTCAACGCCAGGAATGCTATTCCCTTTTGGGCGTTCAACGCCCTTGTTGGTGCCCCCAATGACATTCCTTTTTTGGCATTCAATGCCCTCAGAGACGTCTTGGGCATCAGCCTGGTGTTCCTCTGTAGGCTTTTCTTTCTTATTGTACTGAGGTTGGGTGTTTAAAGATTTTCTGCTCCTCAGTTGGATAGCCT
Organism: Arachis ipaensis; assembly: GCF_000816755.2. NCBI lineage: Eukaryota > Viridiplantae > Streptophyta > Magnoliopsida > Fabales > Fabaceae > Arachis > Arachis ipaensis. Next base: position 76,344,063 of record NC_029792.2, read on the forward strand.
GGCATTCCTCTGTTATCTACTTAGATAACTGCTGTCTTGTTGATTCAGCTGGGCTTCTACATTCCTATTAGAAGCTTGAGTTTCTTGCAAAGCCTCTTGCAATTCCAGTAATTGCTGGGCAAGGGTGTGTAGTTGATGAGTGATAAACCACTATTTTATGGTTTATCTTGTGCTAAATTGAGTGGTTTTTAGCAATTCTTTGCACACTTATTCATACAATTTTCATGGATTTACAAATCCTTCCCAATTTTGTTCTATGATTGAAAACTTGCTTCTAAGCCTTTAAATTGTCAATTTTTAATGTCCTTTATACCATTCGATGCCGTTATCTGTGTGTTAAGTGTTTTCAAGTTATATAGGGCAGGAATAGCTTAGAGGATGGAGAGGAAGCTTACAAAAATGGAAGGAATACAAGAAACAAAGGGGATGACCAGCGAGGATCGACGCGCATGCATGGCTCACGCGTGTACGTGACTTGGAGCTTTTCACAGCGACGCATGTGTGTAACTGACGCGTACGCGTGACAAGCGAAGCTACACAGAGGCGCGTATGCGTGACTGACACGTACGCGTGACACGCGCAGAAGACCATCGATGCGTACGCGTGACATGCACCACGTGCAGCAATTGCAGAAGACGTTGGGGTCGATTTTGGGCTGGTTTTGGCCCAATTCCAAGCCCGAAAACACATATTAGAGGCTGCAGAGTGGGGGAATCAATGATTCATTCATTAAAATACAACTTTCATTCACATAATTTTAGGTTTCAGATGTAGTTTTCTAGAGAGAGAGGCTCTCTCCTCTCTGTAGATTTTAGGATTCTTAGGTTTAGCTATTTTCAATTTTAGATTTCTACTTTACTTTAATTTAGTTTCTCTTATACTCTTATTTATTCTAGCACTTTAGTTTCTCTTCTCTTGGTGATTTATTTATTTATCCACTTTAGTTTATGAATTCTCATGTTAGATTTGATTTTCTATTTAATGCAATTTGAGGTATTTCATATTTATGATTGCTTTCTTCAATTTATGTTATTGATGCTTTCAATTGGTTGTTTGGATTTTATTATCTCTTATTGCTTTTCTATGCTTTTTATATTTTACTTTCCAAGTGTTTGATAAAATTCTTGGGAGGGTTTTAAGTTAGATTTTTATGTTCTTAGCTTGAATTGATTAATTGGAGACTCTTAAATCATCAAAGTCTCTTGTTGGTTGGTGATTGAAACTAGCTAGTTGGCTTGAACTTCACTAACTCTAGTCTCTGATTAGGACTTGTGAATTCAAGTTGATTTTCTTGCTTGACTTTCCTTCATTTGTTAGAGGTTAACTAAGCGAGTGCAATTTACAATTACCATCACAATTGACATTGATAATGAGGATAGGAATTCCAATTATCAATCCTTGCTAAGACTTTTCTTAATTATTATTTTATTTTCGTGTCATTTAAATTCCTTGTTCAACATTTAAAAACCGAAAATGATACTTTTCCATAACCAATAATAACTACACTTTCCTGCAATTCCTTGAAAGACGACCCGAGGTTTAATACTTCGGCTTATTTTTATTAGGTTTGCTTAAGTGACAAACAAATTAAATTTGATTGAGGTGGAATTGTCGGTTTAGAACTATACTTACAATGCACTTATTTTTGTGAAAAATCTTTACCGACGATTTTTTTCCCATCAATTTTTGGCACCGTTGCCGGGGAATTGCAAACGTGTGCCTTATTATTGGTTATGTGAATATTGTGAATAATTTTGTTTTTTCGTTTCTTTGTTAGTTGTTTCTAGTTTTAGGAGTTTATTATCATTATTTTCTTATTAGTTTTTGTTTTTAATTTCTTTTGTTACTATGAATTCGCACCCCTTTGGCTATGAGTTTGGTTACAATCATGTTGTAGGAAGAGGAGATTACAATGGAAGCTTGCATCAAGGTTGGAACAATCAAAGATGGGAAGAGCCACAAGGATTTGATCAACCCTTTCGGTAACAACCTCCTCCAATGTGCCATGAGCAACAACCATTCTATGATGCCCCCCAAGACAATGGTTATGGTGAACCTTTTCGTGACAATCAACCTCCACCAATTTACTATGAGCAAGAGCCATTCCAAGGTGCGTACCAAGACAATGGATATGGTAGACCCCTTGTAGTTACCAACAAGCCCCACCATATGCCTATGAACCCCCTCCTCAACATAGTCTTGAACCACCATACTCACAAGTCCCTTTTCACCATTCACCTCCATATGACCCTAACCCTTATCCACCATACCAACCACCATACGAACTATATGAACCGTACCCAGAATCACCACCTCAATATACACCATCTCCATACCCTTATCAAGAAGAACCACCTCTATATTATGAGCCTTTTCTCCCAACAAATGAACCCTCCTATCCACCCCAAGCTCTCATAGATGATACCTTTAGTGTTATTCGTCAAGGGCAATAGGAGCTTCAAACTACACTTACCTCTGCTCTCACCGGTCTCACCTCTACTCTCCAAGCTCTTATATCTCGTGTGGATCCATTCTTTACCCCCAATACTCAACCCTCAAGCTCTGGTGCACTTACTTTTCACCCATATCCATCAATCCAAGAGCAACATGATCCCAATTACGCTATTGACATGAAACAAGAGAGAAGGGATCATCTTAGGGACATAATGGATCGGGTTCACGCATACATACTTCAAGAGAAGCAAGAGGAGGCCTAAAAAGTGGAGGTAGGAGAGACCCTTGAAGATGAAGGAGTAGTTGAAGATATAGGGGGAATTGAAGAAAGTTGTCAAGAGATGAAAGTTATCAAGGAAGAGTTAGATTTCGTACTAGACCAAGTGGAGAAAACTGAAATTATCAAAGAAGAGGAAGTGGTTGAGGACTTAGTAGATGCGGAACCTCCATGGGAAACTCAAGTCATAGAGCCTCCTTCCAAGACGTTTGAATTTGATGTTGAAGAGGGTGTACAACCTCCAAGGCATATCATGGTTGAAGACTTTGAGGAGGTTGATCATGAGATGGATTAAATAATTAATGAGTTTTTACCTAGAATTGAACCCTCTCCCATTGAACTAGAGGAAGAGGTTAATGTTGCAGAAGCTTGTCAAGAGGTGGAGATCATCAAAGAAGAGCCCAAGAGAGTAAAGCATACATTGGCAAGGCTGCCACTGGAGATACCTCCCCCCAAGCCATTACCAACCAACACAAATATTCAAGTGGATAAAATTCTTATCCTTAAACTCTACCTTTCCACTTGAATATGGTCTGCTTGAAACGGATGGATAACTTAGAGCTATTTGAGGTTTTAAGAGTAAAAGAAAGATGGTTAGCGGTTGGTAACACCATCCTAGGTTCGTTATGGTTGGAAGCTCAAGGCCTAATTGCAAGGGTTGGTATAATTCTCAATTGATTGGGTCTAGGAGGATATTTGGGTGCTTAAATGAGAATTCCAAGGCTAAACCACCCAGATGGAATCATGATGATCAACTTGAAGACGGGTGTAGAAACAGGATTTGGGATCCCGGCATACAAGAGGATCAACCTTGGGAGCTCAAGGCTTGTGAAGAACTCCATCAAAGCTTGGGTAATTTACTTGGAATTAATAGAGCTTATTGGAAGTCCAAGCATTAGTGGCAGTTTCAAGATGAGTTCAAGCACAAGCGACCATGACAAGGAGCTCACCAAATGTCCAACTTAAGGACTTTAACTAAAAGTGCTAGGTGGGAGACAACCCACCATGGTATGATCGTCACTTTTATTTATTAGTTTTATTTTATTTTTCTCAGTGTTCATTTATAAAATTCTGCATAATCACTTGCATTCTGCATAAAAAAAAGAGAGCATTTGACACGCAAGCGTCTATGACGCGTACACATCATGCGTGAATGTGCAACACCTTTGAATTGACCAGAGAGTTGCGATGGAAATACGCAGGAGGGGTACGTGACGCACAAGCCACTCCACGCGTACGCGTGAAGCACGCGTACGCATTCCCTGCATTTTTGCCAATCAACGCGTAAGCGTCAGTGACGCGTACGCATGGGCTTGCCAATCAGCGTAAAAGGATGCTTGAACAGAGAGTTGTGATGCCATGGCGCTGGAGTCGCGTGAGTAGTCACGCGTACACATGAACGACGCTCACGCGTCACTGTGCAATTTTTGCCACCCACGCGTACGCGTGGGAGACGCTTACGCGTCGCATGGCTAATTCAGTTTTCACGCTTATGTGTGATGCATGCGTGCGCGTCGCACCCTGTTTTTCATTTCTTACTTCTTTCTTCTCTCCTTTCTCCTTCTTTCCTCCTCCCTTCTTGCTTTCTTCTTCTTCTTTGTTTCTTTAACTTCTCATCCATATTCTCTTTCAATTTCTCTTACTTAATTTATTTGCATACTTTCATTCATCGCATTTTAATCTTGTGCATATTTTTATTTTCTTTTCTCAGTCTATTATTTTACCATTGGTATTAAATGCTCTTATTCAACTGTTAAATATCTCTTGCATTATTCTCGTGCTTCATGACTTGTTTTATCCTGACTGGGTAATATTATTTAAGTCAATGCTAATCTTATATGATACTTATATTCCCTTGCATTGATATGAACTTATATTGTCTTTCATGACCCACTCTCTCTTCCCCTTTGTTGCAATTTTTACACTATTAACATGCCATTTGCTTCTACTATTTTCTTACTTACATGTTGTAGCTACCATGTACTTGAGAATCTCGTTATTTGGCACTAACCCACCCATATTTTATTTATTTTCTATCTTTGTTCCTAGGTTAGTTTTCTTCCCTTTTCTCTTCTTTCAGGATGGCCATCCAGAAGGAAAACGGATAACTTTTACATGGGGCGGCAAACAAGTTTCAACGCACATTCTTTGGAGAAAAAGCGTCAGTTGGAGCCACCCGTCCACTTGCACATCTTAGCATGCACCGAGGACGGTGCCTTCTTTAAGTGTGGGAAGGTCGATACCGACTTCCGTGGGTTAGTTATTTCCTATTTCAACACCAATATTTAATTTTTCTTGTTAAATTAGTTGTTGCATTTGCATTTTTGATTGTATGTTTGTTTGATTTTGTGCATGTTCTTCTACCACTACTTGGTTGGAGTGATAAGTTCTTTTTCAAGACCCTTTTTATAGCATTTCACTAATTTAAATTAAAACTTTTCTCTGTTAAACTTGTTTGAAGATTTTAATTTGGAACATGGTTTTTGAGCTAAGAACACACAACCTGTGAGATTTTGAGCTTAATTATATGGTTACATTATTTAACCATAATTCTACTCTTGTGTGTTTCCTTCTCTATGATTGTAATCTATAGTTTGTTTCATTCTATATGTCCATTGTTTAGTGTATTTGCATGCATACATATGATTGAGGCCATCATTTGATATTAGCTTACTTATCCCAAATAGCCTACCATTCCATCTGTCTTTGGTTGCCACTTTGAGCCTTTTTAATCCCCATTTGTTCTTTATATTACCACATCACTAGCCTTAAGCGAAAAAATAATTAATTACCTGATTTGAATCTTTGGTTAGCTTAAGGTAGTGTGTGTCAACTAAGTGTGGGGAATTGTGGAAACTTGGGTTGATGAGAATGTGTTGTGTTTTATTGAAAAAAATATTGGGAATTTGGGTGCTTACTCATGTAGAAATTGAAAAACCATATGCATTGATATATTATGCTTTCATATATATATATATATATATATATATATATAAAGTAATAAATAAATAGGGGATAAAATCACCCCAATGCAAAGTTCAATAAAAGATCAATGCATATGTGATGGAATTAAAAAAAATTAATACAGGAGTATGTGATGCAAAAGTGGGATTTTTGGGTAGCTAGACATGATTTTAGAGTTATATAGAGTGTGTGTGTGTTAGGTGAGAACTTAGGTTAGTCAAAGATTCATATTATAGCTCACTTGGCCATACATATATCCTCACCCTTACCTTAGCCCCATTACAACCTTGAAAAGACCTCATGATGTTTGCGTATGTATACTAAATATTTGTTGATTGGTTAGATGAAGAACAAAGTTTTAGAAAGCATGACTAGAGAAGAGTAGAGTGGAATCTGATTTATGTTTGTCTTGGAAAACTTGTTTACTTCTAACCAAGTAGGTCAAAACATCTTAGCGTATAGTTGCATTCATTTACATAGGCTGCATTGCATGAGTCTTACTTTCCCCCATTCATTCTTTTGGTTTTCTTGAGCCTAGCATGAGGACATGCTAATGTTTAAGTGTGGGGAGATTGATAAACCACTATTTTATGGTTTATCTTGTGCTAAATTGAGTGATTTTTAGCAATTCTTTGCACACTTATTCATACAATTTGCATGGTTTTACAAATCCTTCCTAATTTTGTTCTATGATTGAAAACTTGCTTCCTAAGCCTTTAAATTGTCAATTTCTAATGTCCTTTATACCATTCGATGCCGTGATCTGTGTGTTAAGTATTTTCAGGCTATATAGGGCAGGAATGACTTAGAGAATGGAGAGGAAGCTTGCAAAAATGGAAGGAACACAAGAAGCAAAGGAGATGACCAGCGAGGATCGACGTTCACGCATGGCTCACGCGTTCGTGTGAGTTGGAGATTTTCACAGCGATGCGTGCGCGTAACTGACGCGTACGTGTGACAAGCGAAGTTGCACAGAGACGCGTACGCGTGACACGCGCAGAAGACCATCGACGTGTACGTGTGACTTACGCGTATGCGTGACATGCGCCACGTGCAGAAATTGCAGAAGACGCTGGGGGCAATTTTGGGCTGGTTTTAGCCCAATTCCAAGCCCGAAAACACATATTAGAGGCTGCAGAGTGGGGAAATCAATGATTCATTCATTAAAATACAAATTTCATTCACATAATTTTAGGTTTTAGATGTAGTTTTCTGGAGAGAGAGGCTCTCTCCTCTCTATAGGTTTTAGGATTCTTAGGTTTAGCTATTTTCAATTTTAGATTTCTACTTAACTTTAATTTAGTTTCTCTTCTACTCTTATTTATTCTAGCACTTTAGTTTCTCTTCTCTTGGTGATTTATTTATTTATCCACTTTAATTTATGAATTCTCATGTTAGATTTGATTTTCTATTTAATGCAATTTGAGGTATTTCATATTTATGATTACTTTCTTCAATTTATGTTATTAATGCTTTCAATTGGTTGTTTGGATTTTATTATCTCTTATTGCTTTTCTATGCTTTTATAGTGTGCCTTCCAAGTATTTGATAAAATGTTTGGGAGGGTTTTAAGTTAGATTTTTATATTCTTAGCTTAAATTGATTAATTGGAGACTCTTGAATCATCAAAGTCTCTTGTTGGTTGGTGATTGAAACTAGCTAGTTAGCTTGAACTTCACTAACTCTAGTATCTGATTAGGACTTGTGAATTCAAGTTGATTTTCTCGCTTGACTTTCCTTCATTTGTTAGAGGTTAACTAAGCGAGTGCAATTTGTAATTACCATCACAATTGACGTTGATAATGAGGATAGGAATTCCAATTATCAATCCTTGCTAAGACTTCTCTTAATTATTATTTTATTTCTGTGTCATTTAAATTCCTTGTTCAACATTTAAAAACCCAAAAAGATACTTTTGCATAACCAATAATAACTACACTTCCCTGTAATTTCTTGAGACACGACCCGAGGTTTAATACCTCGGCTTATTTTTACTGGGTTTGCTTAACTGACAAACAAATTAAATTTGATTGAGGTTGAATTGTCGGTTTAGAATTATACTTACAACGCGCTTATTTTTGTGAAAAATCTTTACCGATAATTTTTCCTCGAACACTGAGTCAATGGGCCATCCTATTCTCGAGGGTTAGATTCAGTAGATATTGCCTTAACCTCTCCTTTTATAGAAGTCTCAGCAGATGAGTACAGATGCTGATTAGTGGTAACTGTCTCAATAAGCTCGCGAGCCTCTTCAATGGTCTTTCTCATATGTATGGATCCACCAGCAGAGTAGTCCAAAGACATTTTAGCCATGTTTGAAAGTCCAAAGTAGAAGATGTCTAATTGTACCCATCTTGAAAACATTTCAGTGGGACATTTTCTTAGCATCCTTCTATATCTCTCCCAGGCAACATAAAGAGATTCACTATCTCTTTGTTTGAAGCTTTGGATGTCCAGCCTCAGCTGGATCATCTTTCTTGGAGAAAAGTATTGATTTAAAAACTTGTCTACTAACGGTTTCCAAGTTTTCAAGCTATCTTTCGGCTGGTTATCCAACCACCTCTTTGCTTGGTCCTTTACAGCAAAAGGGAAGAGTAATAGTCTGTAGACATCTTGGTCTACTCCCTCATTGTGTATTGTGTCAGCAATCTTTAAGAAATCTTCCAGAAACTCAGTAGGTTCTTCCTGTGGAAGTCCAGAGTACTAACACTTTTGCTGCACTATAGTAATGAGTTGAGGATTTAGTTCAAAGCTACTTGCTCTAATGTGTGGTATGCTAATACTTCTTCTATAGAAGTCAGCAGTGGGGTTTGTATATGACCCCAGAGTTCTTCTGAACTCCTCATTCCCATTTGGGTTCATGATGAAGAAAGGTAGAAGAAGAGAAAGAAGAATGAGGATAGAAGAAGCAGAAGAAGAATTCGAATAAAGAAAGGTGAAGAATTAGAAGTAGAAAAGATAAACAAGAATTAAAATATTTTTTGTTTTTATTTTATTTATTTATTTATTTCGAAAAAGAAGAGAGAGAAATAGAGGATAGTGAAACTAGCCTAAGATGCCGTGGCATCAGTAGGCATGGTGAAGTCACTAAGAACCTTTCTTGCCTCTCCTTCAGGTTCGGCCATATCATCAATTTCTTGTTCAAAATTTTCTAAAAGGTTTTTTTCAGAGTATTGTGCTTTAGCTTGTTGTAAGTTCCTCCTTAAAGTCCTTTCAGGTTCAGGATAAGGATTAAAAAGAGGTTTTTTATCCCTGTTCCTAGTCATAAACAAGAATAGAAAAGAGAAAGTTTGGAAGCTTCTATGTAAAGGCACAGAGGACTCCCAGTGAGATAGGAAGAAGAGTAGATGATAGAAAAGTAAAGTTGGAAGAAGAGAGAGGAGAGGAGTTCGAACAAAAAGAAGTAAATAGGAGAAGAATTAGAAATAAGAATTAAAATATTTTTGTTTTTGTTTTATTTATTTATTTATTTTGAAAATTAAAGTTAATAAAATAAAAAGAATTGAAAATTAGTTAATGAATTTTCAAAAATAGAAGAGAGAGAAGAAGAAGAGAATTCTCGAGAATTAGGAGAGAGAAGAAGTAGTTAGGAAGTTTTGAAAAAGACGAGAGAGAAGATAAGTAATTAATTTAAGAAAAGATTTGAAAATAAGATAAGATAGAAGATTAGAAAAGATTTGAATTTAAAATATAAAATTGAAATTTGAATTTTGAAATTTGAATTTTAAATTTTGAAGTTTTAAATTTTGAATTTTGAAAAAGTCAACAAGATAAAATAAAGATTTGAAAAAGATTTGAATTTTGAAAAGGTTAAATTTTTAAAATTTTGAAATTTAAAATTTGAATTTTTTGAATTTTTGAAATTGAATTTTAAAATTTGAAATAAGATAAGATGAGATTTTTTTTTTGAATTTTGGATTTTAAATTTTTGAATTTTGAAGAAAGATAAGAAGATAAGATAGGATTTTGAAAAAGATAAGATTTTTGAAAAGATTTGATTTTGAAAAGATATGAATTTTGAAATTTAAAATCAAGATAAGATAAGATAAAAATTTTAAATTTAAAATCCGAATTTTTTATATAATTTTCAAAAATTAATTAAAATTAAGTTAGAAAAGATATTTTTTATTTTTGAATTTATTGAGGAAAGAGAAGTACAACAAAAAGACACCAAACTTAAAATTTTTAGATCTAAGAAGATTAATTTTCGAAAATTGAGAAGAAAAACACAAAGAGACACCAAACTTAAAAATTTTAAGATCAAAACAAAAAGAAAAACAAGAACACTTTGAAGATCAAGAAGAACACCAAGAACAAAACTCAAAAAATTCAAAGAACACAAGAACATGCAAAAGACAACAAATTTAAAATTTTTGAAAACCAAAGATTAAATTTTTGAAAATTATAAAGAAAAGACACAAGAAAACACCAAACTTTAAGATTGACACAAGATTTAAACAAAAAAAACTATTTTTGAAAAGGTTTTAGAAAGAAAAGACTCAAACCAAAAACAAAGATTAAACAAAAAAAATTTTTTGAAAAGTTTTTAATTTTTTTTCGAAAATAAAGAAGAAGAAAATAAAAGGAAAATCTAACAAAATTAAAGACAATACCTGATCTAAGGAACAAGACAATCCGTCAGTTGTCCAAACTCGAACACTCTCCGACAACGGCGCCAAAAAAGAATTTGGATTCTTAACACACTTTTCAAATAGAGGATAGAATCAAATATGCATACCGCTAATCCACAACATAAACAACAACAATGTGAGAGTGAAAGTTCCAACAAAAAAGAGAGAAAGAGAGAGAGATAGTATAAAATCCAGTTAAATGATAAGTAATAAACTAATCATAAACAAAAATGGTTAAGAATTTAAAATTTATAATTGGGAGAAATAAAAATATTTAAGATATGAATTAAAACACTTATTTTAAAGATTTTGGCCGTAAGTTGAGCCACACAGACATAAATCACAATAAGCCTTCAATTGGACCCAAGCCCAAGTCCAAACCCATACACTAACACTCTCCTCACAACCATTCCCCATTGTTGAAAGAAAGAGAGAGTCACGATAGAGGAGAAGAGAGTGAAGAACTTGCCCTAAGTTACTATTCATGTATATAATTAAATTCACATATCTTCCAAACCGTAGCTCCGATCGAAGACTAGTTTGTGACCATGCGACCTTTGTCGTGCTCTTCGATTCCCTCTAAATGTTGTGGTAAGGAACTTCAAAATCTTTATCCCATTTTCCCTTTCTCTTCAATTTTGCGTTTTTGGTTGAGGTGTTGAGAAAATTTTGACTTTTAATGTTTAGGGGAGGTTCAATCTTGAGTTTAAGTGGAGTTTCAACTCAAGGTTATGTGAGACAAGATAAGAAATTTCAATCTCCCAAATTTTCTCACTATATGCAAAAAATCTAGACTTGAACTATGAGAAAATTGATGAGATTAGATGAATTAGGAGTTGTTTGGCTTGAATTTGGCGCAAAGCAGATTTTCTTAGCATGGGATTGGTGCGGGGTTGAGTTGAAGATCAAAGCAGTGAGATTTTGATGGGGCTTGAACTGGTTGGATTTGAAATTGACCGGAGAGAGAATTTTGCGAGGTTGAAACCACCGTAAAAAAGGTACGGATTTTGGTTTTAGGTAGGCATTATATAAAATTGTGAGAAATCCTAGGTTTATTGTCCCTAGGATAGGATTGAATAGAATTAATTGTTATTGTGATTAATTGGTTGGATGATTGGTGCACGAATCCCCACACTTTGTACAGCTGAACCAACAGGGGCACTGGGTCATCCAATTACCTGAGCGAGTCAGGGTCGATCCCATGAGGATTGTGGTTTGAAGCAAGCTATGGTTACTTTGTAGGTCTTAGTCAGGCGGCCAGAGGAGTTGTTGGATTTATGAGATCTGAACTAGGTTGATATGTTTACAATGATAATCTTAAATCTTAGATGGTTAAGGCTTGGAGTTGCTTTGTCTTTCTGGATTAACTCTGGTATTACTGTCTTCTTCAATTGTGAATGATTTCTTCTATGGCAGGCTATATGTGACTAACGCTGTATGGCTGTGGGTGCCAATCTTCTCTGCTTCAGATCAAACGTCGTATGGCCGCAGTCATCCAATTTAAACGGAGGTGAAGCTCTAGCAGTCTATTTCCTTAGTGATCCTACTCAAAACGCCACAGACAAGGTCCAATATTCCAAATCAGAGAATGCTGCGCCTTTGGGTTTTACCCTCTACCATAGAGACCCTAATCTCCCCATTCCTCAACTGAACTGGTGTCTCGAGAAGTCCCCAACGAAGTCGTGGATTAGCCGTTTAAGAGATGTATAATCAAGCTGGCGGTTCGATGCTTTCCAGTCAAGTATGCAAAAGGAACCAAAAAGACACGGGTGGTTGTCAGGCACACGGTCTTAGTATGAAGAATGGAGCTGATTGTCACAGATCATCCCATTTATCATGTTGAAAAACAAATATACATCTTAGAATTGAATCAAACACAGATTAAAGAGAAATAGTAGTATTTTTATTAATTCATAGAACTCAGCAGGAGGTTTAGAAACTCATACTGATAGAAAATACAGTGATGGAATTCGAAAATATGCTGAAAAGTCTGGAAGAAGATGTAAAATATCCCTTAAATACTAAACTAATGGCTAAGGATTACATAAGAAAGGGTAAAACAGTATTTTAGTGCTAAAATCCACTTCTGGGGCCCACTTGGTGAGTGTTTGGGCTGAGCTTTGATGAGATCCACGTGCTATGAGGCCTCTAGGGCGTTGAACGCTGGCTAGGGGGTCCTGTTTGGGCGTTTGGATGCTAGTCTCCTCCTTTGGGCGCTGGTCGCCTAGAATAGGGCAGGAGGCTGGCGTTGGATGCCCGTTTTGGGCCTTCTAATCTGAAGCAAAGTATAGACTATTATACATTGCTGAAAAGATCTGAAAGTCAGCTTTCCATAGTCGTTAAGAACGAGTGCAAGAAGGTCAGATCTAGACAGCATCTGCAGTACTTTCTCTGTCTTTGAATCAGACTTTGCTCCAGCTCCTCAATTTCAGCCAGAAAATACCTGAAATTGCATAAAAACACACAAACTCATAGTAGAATCTAAAAATAAGAAAATAATGCTAAAAAATTGTATGAAATATCTGCTTATCAATGGTAGCTTGAATTATGATATGAAAATTGGGCCGAAGACTGTGATAGGATTAGGTATCTCCTATTTGGTAAGTCATGGTAAGTGGTGTATTTGTCATGAGTGATTGGTTGTTGGAATAATGAGAATTTGTTTTATGAATTGATTATTGGTTTGATTATTGGTAGGATAATGTTGGAAAATGAATTATTATATTGGAATTGGATTAATTGGGTTTTTGATGGATTGGATTTGATTGTTTGGGGTTTAAGTGGCTAGGGAATGAATTGAACTTGGTAATTGTGTAAAGGTAATGCCTGGAATTGGTTTTGGGGTGGTGTTGGAATGAAATGAGTTTAGAAAATTGTAAGACGCTGAATTTTTGAAAAGTTTATTATGAACTAATTTAAAATTATATATTTATTTACAGTTTTAATTTCAAAAATTATTTAATTAAAGATAATCAAAGGCAGCTTTGATTAATTAGAATTTAAATAAATTAAGGTTTTTATCTAAACTCTATAATTATGAATTATTTTCCTATTTATGACTTAAAGTTTTAGAAATTCAAAAATAATGAGGTTTGGGTTATTTAAATTAGGATTTTATCTAATTTTATAATTATTGAATTATTCTCTATATTTAAATTATAAAGTTAGTAGTTGTTAAATAATAAAAATTTTATATGACTTAATTTAAATACTTTATATTTTGATAATTCAATACTTTAAGTTTTAGGGATAAAGAAAATTAATTATATTATTATGTATTTTCAATTAGAGAAATTGATTGAAAATCAATTAGTATTTTTTACCACAAATAATATTTTAAAATAATTATAGAGATTAAATTAGTTTTTCAAATTAAAACTCTATGCTCCAATTTTATTAAAATTACCTTACTCAAATTAAACCCAAATCCCCAAATTAAAACCCTAATTTTTGACCTAATCCTAACCCTAGCTACCCAACCCCCTCACCCACACACTCTACACTTATTCTTTTTGCCTTAGCTTTTGGAAAGCAGTTTGGTTTTTCCAATCCTATATTTCTGTTCATATGCATTCTTGTTTGATCCTAATTGTATATGCCTGTTTGAAATTCTTGGTGTATCTGTCTTTCTCTGTTCAAACTCTTCTTCTTGATTCATGTAATTTTTTGACATAACTTTGAACTTCTCTTGATGCAGTGTGCCTTTTTAAGTCCTTATTTCGAGTCTATTTTTTAAAGAAATTGTGATTCAGATTTTCTCTTATTTGACTGTATTTACAACCAATTTTCAAATTTTTATAAAATCGCTTTTGATTCAATATATACTTATCTATATAAAACTTTGAAAATTCCTTATAGAATTTAAAAACTATTTATTTTTAATATCTTACATGTTCTTTAATATCTTACATAACTTTGAACTTGTCTTGATGCAGTCTACCTTTTTAAGTCCTTATTCTGAGTCTATTTTTTAAAGAAATTGCTATTCAGATTTTCTCTTATTTGACTGTATTTACAACCAATTTCAAATTTTTATAAAATCGCTTTTGATTCAATATACACTTATCTATATAAAACTTTGAGTATTCCTTATACAATTTAAAAACTATTTATTTCTAATACCTCACATGTTCTTTTACTGGTTTATGGAATTATACTTACTCTAAATACAACTTGATTTTCTAATAGCTTTACTACAGTTCTTATGCATATCTTTATTTGATTATGTATGTTCTTAGGTATTTTTCAAAATTTTTGAAAGAAAATATTTTCGCCTTTATTCTGTTGATCTTCGTTTGACAAACTTTACCTAAATTATTTTAAATTGGATTTGATTTAGCCTAACACATTATTTTATGCACTTGTTGTCCTTTTGAAATATTGGGCTAATTTCTTAAACTTTTAATTTCTATGGATGTCATACTTGGTTCTATTTTTTTTTAGGTTAAATTACACAGTTAGTCCCTACACTTTCAGTGAAATTTTGGTCCCTATAGTTTAAAAGTTTGTAAGTAGATCCCTGAAGAAAATTAAAATTTGTAATTGGGTCCCTACCGTTCAAACACCGTTTGATTTAATGGAATATTCTTCAGAATATTCGCTATTTTAAACATGTGAGTTGCACATGTTTAGCAGTAAGGACTAATTTGCAATTTTAGTAAAAATATAGGGACCAACACTATAATTTAACAATTTGAAAATGACTAAAAAATACCTAACCCATCCCCTTCCCACTCCCCAGCCCTCTCACTATCACTTCTCCACTTTCCAAAACAGAGGAGAAAGAGGAAAGAACGTCATGAATTGAAGAAACACGTTGCTCCTCATATACACGAGAAGAAGAGTAGGCATTGGAGGGAATGAATGAATGAATGGGGTTTGTGTGTATGAGAGAGAAACTGTGAGCGGTTAATTTAAGTGGTGGTGATTTCTGTTCTTCTTCCTCAAACTTGAAAACTTGTACACAAACCCAAACCAACCAACCTAATTAAATTAATTGTCTACCGTACTCCGTGCCTGCGTTCATGATCCTCATCCTGATCTCAATCCACACCCATGCCCAAAATGAAGCATCTCCTTCAAAAGCTTCACATCGGTGGCGCCACCACCGCCATCCACCACGTGCCGCCGCCGCCGTTGATTATCGCTCCCTCTACTTCTTTCGCTTCCTTTTCTGCTCTTCCCTCTCCAACTCCAATCGTCGTGGATCCAATTCCAAACCCTAACACCACCACCACCAGCAACATCAACAATAGCAAAAACAACGTCGTTAGTGATTTCAGTTTGTTGGAAGAAGAGGAGTTTCAGATACATTAATAGCTAGAAAGGATTAATATGACTATTGATTGTCTTGGTTAGGATTAATGTGGATAAATGGTTCTCTTTTTTTCTTGGTTGATATGATTATTATTCTTATAGTTACTATACTCAATCACTGAGGGAGAATGTTATGGATTGTACTTATCTGTTGTTATATGGATGTTTCTTATTTGGAGTGAAGTTTATTGCCATTAGTGTTGGGAATTTCCATTCATGGTTTTATCCATGGCTGCCTGTGAAGAAGAGAGGGGAAGAGGGGAAGAGAAAGGATAATGGAAGAAAAGAAAAAAGAAGAAGTGGACATTATGGTAAATGTGTATTTTTTGACAGTAAACGTTATTGAGGACCTAATTACAAATTTTAATTTTTTTAGGGACTCAATTAGAAACTTTTAAACTATAAGGACCAATTTACAATTTCACTGAAAGTGTAGGGACTAACTGTGTAATTTAACCTTTTTTTTATATTCCTTTACTTTTATGAACATCACCATTAGTCTTAGTTTTTCTTCTCTTGTGAATCTCATACTCATCCGAGTCAGCTTGAATTTATTCCAATTTAGTGCATCGTTTATCCTCTCATTGTTCTTACCAGTTCTTTAGTCAAAGATTCTTTCTTGGGAATTTGCTATTGATGAGTTGATTTCCTTTTTAGTGTGTCTTAATCTTCTCGAATATTCTTGTAAAGTGGTGATTTCAAGTATACTCTAGGAGTTTTATTTTGAACCTTTTTAAAGATGTTTTGATTCCTCTTTAAAGATATTGTAAATCAAATTTTTTTTTGTTGCTTGATTGTAATTGAAACCATACTTCAAATTTTGATAAAGTTGTTTTGAATTTAGCATGCACTTATTGTGCGTACGCGGTGCTGGCGTGCGTACGCGAGGATGAACTTTTTCAGACATTTGCGTACGCAGCAGTTGGCATTCTACGCGGACTAGCTTTTCTGTTTCACACACTCACGTACGCGGAAGGGTGTTCGCGTACGCGGAACCCTGTTTTTGTTGAAGGTGTGTTCGCAAAAATTTTTACCTTGGATATTCTTTTCTAAATAGAGTTTAACTTCTTTTTCCATCTTTGCTATAACTTTTATATACGCTTGTTTGAATATGAACTTTGAGACATTTGAACAACCATTTGATTTTCTTCTGAGTTTTATGCTTGCTTTTGGTTAAGTTGTACACATAAATATCTTTCTAAAATATTTGAGGAAATATTTTTGCTCTTAACCAAACCGGTGTTCATTTTGTTTTAAAAACTCTACATAATCGATTTCAACATGAAATTGTATTAACGTAATGCCACAATTATACTTTTGTTATTTCTTTTACATAGTGTTTGTTGCGCACCTTTTCCCTGAAAACGTGAAATAGTTTTTGAAAAGTTTTTCACTCTTCATGAGCAATGCATTCGGAAGTAATCTTAATCCTACTCTTGAGTCTTATAAGCCTTGTCTTCGGTTTTAGACATTCTTCTGTAAAACTCACACTTCTTTGACTCAGCTTGATTTTGGTATAACTACTGCACTACCTTTCCTTTTATCGTTCCTATCGGACTTCTTTGATTCAAGTGTAATTCTTGAGGTTGCCAAAGTGATTTTCTTTCTGGCACTCTTCATTCATTGTATATCCTTGATTGCTTATGATCCCAACAATCTTTACAAGTTCTTGCGGATTTTGTCCTTGTCACTTGTCCTTTTCTAAGGTTTAGTACCCTTCTGAGTAAACTCGAGAATTGTTTTCATGTAACGTGCGACCTTTAGGTATATTAATGTGATGCGTTAGTTCTTTAGGATGTGGTTTGTGGTTATGGAAGCGGAAGCGGTAAGTGTCCAACGTCATGAGAAGTTGTGGGAGTTTCGTTTCTCGCAGAGTTACGGGAGTTTTGTTTCTCGCAGAAGAGTTTGTAGATGTTAGGCTTGTTACCGGTTATGGAGTTGTGGAGTGATCGATGGAGTTGGGAAGTTAAAGTTCCGAAGTGGGTAAGAGATCTGTGAAAGAACGTTATATCCGTTGTTTTAAACCAACTTCCTTTTTTGCCTGTTTGCCACATTAACTTTAGCTTTGCTTTGTAAACGCCTATCTTAACTTGCACCCTATTTTGTACCTCCAAGCTTTTGTAAAATTTTGAACTCATATAACTTTTTTGCATCGAGCCTATCTTGTATCTTCTGCCTTACCCCATACTTTACCCCTATATTTAAATCTTATGGTTATCCGGTATTTTGAACATTTATATATGTGCTAAGATTTCTCATCTTTCTAAAAAGTATTTAAAAAGTAGAGCACTAAGGTTATGTATTATCTTATGTATTACTTTAATTTTCGAGGACGAAAATTTTTATAAGGTGGGTGGAATGTAAGACCCAGAACTTCTGAAAAGTTTACTATGAACTAATTTTAAATTATATATTTATTTACAGTTTTAATTTTAGAAATTATTTTATTGAAGATAATTAAAGGCAGCTTTGATTAATTGGAATTTAAATAAATTAAGGTTTTTTTTATCTAAACTCTATAATTATGGATTATTTTCCTATTTATGACTTAACGTTTTAGAAATTCGAAAATAATGAGGTTTGGGCTATTTAAATTAGGATTTTATCTAATTTTATAATTATTGAGTTATTCTCTATATTTAAATTATAAAGTTAGTAGTTGTTAAATAATAAGAATTTTATATGACTTAATTTAAATACTTTATATTTTGATAATTCAATACTTTAAGTTTTAGGGATAAAGAAAATTAATTATATTACTATGTATTTTCAATTAGAGAAATTGATTGAAAATTAATTAGTATTTTTATACCACATAATATTTTAAAATAGTTTTAGAGATTAATTTAGTTTTTCAAATTAAAACTCTATGCTCCAATTTTATTAAAATTACCTTACTCAAATTAAACCCAAAATTCCCAAATCAAAACCCTAATTTTTTACCTAATCTTAACCCTAGCTACCCAACCCCCTCACCCACACACTCACACACACTCACCAAAACCCTAGCCACCCTTACCCCTTACCCAATAGCTGAACAAAAGAAAAGAAAGGGAGAAGAGAAGAGGGGGAGAATCGGACAGGGAAGGGAAGAGGAAGGAAGGGAGGTGGCACTGGTAGGCATCAATGCCACTGTCGCTACCGTCGTGTTGCCGCCAGAAAGTCAGAACCAAGGAGAGAAAGAGGAAGTTCGCAAGGAGAGAGAGAGAGCAGCAGCACTAAGAGGGAGAGGTCGCCG
>NC_029792.2:76363027-76382974 GCF_000816755.2 Arachis ipaensis
CTGCTTGCTCCGCCGCCGTTAGTCCTTCCCGCTGCTAGACACCGTTGCTGTTCGCGAAGAACAGAGGGAGCCCGCGTCGCCTTTAGATCTATCATTAGATCTGTCGTTCTTCGCCGTTTTTGTCACCGCCGTCAGTGCCTAACCGTCGCTGCTGCTACTGCTACTGCTGCCATGGCCACTGCGCCTCTGCCACCCGAGAACGCCACTGTCACCACTGAGACCCACTGCTGGTAAGGGTTTTAAGTTGGTTTTCCTTTCTGTTGAATTTCTGGGAACTTCATTGCCGCTGCGTGTTATTCAGGTTGTCGCTGCCGCTTGGGTTGGCTGCCGGGGTTACCGCCAGATCAGTTCAGAGACCGTTGCTATTTTGTTTTTCTTATTTCAGTAAGTGTTTATGTTTCGAATATTTGGTTATAAACTCTGAGGTTCTGGTAATGTAGGATTGTGTTCTGAGTGTTGCATGTCGCTTTTAAGTTTCTGTGATTGCTGCGAAAGTGATCAGGGACTGAGCTTTCAGTTGCTATTGGTTTCGAGCTGAGAGAAAAGAGCTTCGTTTGCGCGTTTGGTTTATGATTTCGACTTTTCAAGGTTGGGGCTTTTTATGAAATGTTAATATTTTTTAAAGTGAAATTGTTATAAATTGATATGATGAGCGAAATGCTTTTCTGTGATTTTGTAAATCTTATGCATTGTCTGATTTGTCTTGGATGAATATGGTTGTCTGGTTGATTGAAATAAGGTTTAATTTTGTTAAAATGGAAATTTTTGATTGGTTTGATTTGGAATGATTTTAATATTTAAAAGTCTGGATTTGGTTTTATTCAAAATTGACTTGGTCTTGAACCTGTTAGAAAGAGTTGAGGACTGGTTTGGTTGGGACCCGAAAATGGTGGCAAAGTCCAAGTTTTAGGGGAGATGCTGTCGAAATTTTTATAAAATCTGTGACTGTGTTTGAAAACGTTATTTTGAAAATAATAAATTATGCTTTGAATTGAATTACCTATAAATGAATTATGGTTGAACTTATTTTATTAAGAAAATTGTTATATTTTGAATAAAAATTATTTAAGAAAAGAATTATGTTTTAAAGTCGATTTAAAGATGAAAATTCTTATGTTTTGAAATTTGATTTAAGTAAACAGATTTGGAGGAGTTTTAGTGGATTTGAAACAAATTTGAAGTTCGATTAACTGATTTCACTTGACGGTTTAGAAAAAGTTAGAAGTATTCTCTAGAACTTTGATTTGGCAAAACTGAAACAATTTCCGAGCCTTTGGAAATAGGTTTGGGAATGAAATTGAAAATTGGATTTCGGTTTAAAAGAATTTGGTTTTGGTTTAAGTAAGTTGGTTTTGAAATTAGTTCGGAATATTCGGATATGTGATTTGGTTTTAGTTTAAATTCTATTTTTATTTATTTAAATCAAGAAGCTAAGATTTTAGAGGTTTTCAATGAATTTAAGGAAATGAGTTAGGTTATTCTCCCCTAAAGTATTGAGACTCTACTGAGGAATTTTATGGCCAAATCCTGATTTAGAATGAATGATTTTTTTTTTTGAAATAAGACATTGAGCATGAATGATTGTGGATATTATCGAGATTGATGAGTTATTGTTTGGTTGGCGTAAGGGCTGGGTTCGTCCCGCTTGCACTGAGTTGTAGGCATAAGGGCCCGTTTTGTCCCGCTTATGCTGAGAGATGTGAGGTCTGTGGCAGAGTATCCCGCTCGCATCCTTTCGGAATCACAAGAGTGTGCGCAGGCACTATATCCCTGGACTGTGTACCAGGCACGATATCCCTGGGGGTACCTATTTTATTCGTGACCAAAAGGAAATATCCCGGGGGGATGTGTCGGGTTGGTAATTAAACCGACAACGTGATATCACAGCCAGTAGGACAGACATTCATCATTTGCATCTATGTGGCATTGTTTGGGTGTGCATATTGTAACTGGTTTGCCTATATGAATACTTATGTTAACTGTTAACTGTTATACTTGTTGTAATTACTCTTGATTGTGCTTGAACTATATTAATTGTGATTGTGTTTGATTGGTTAGTTTGTGATGAATTGGTTGATGATTGAGTTGTTTGGGCCGGGGGCCGTGTTGGATTGGATGGGCCTGAGGCCGTGGTTGGTATGTTTGAGGTCTTGTTTTGTATAAAGTATCTGACTGGTTCAGCATAGACTTAATGAACCTATGCTTGGAACAGGATGATCATTTATACCACGTAGGTAACTGCTTTGATGTTTATGGTCTAGTAAAGTATGAAAAATCAAACTCTTACAGCATAGACTTAATTGAACCTATGCTTGGGACATGTTGGTCATTCATACTGCCTAGGAAAACTTTTAAGATTTTACAAAAAAGGAAAATGGTTTCTTATTTTGAGAAATTTACCAAGTTCTCTTTAAAAAGGATTTCTGGATTTCGAATGAGAACCCATGGTTTTTGGAAAGCTTCATAAGACGAGCAATAATCACTATACTATAAAAATGAATTTATTTTATGTAAATTATTATAGCAATTCTGTAACCCTATAATGAGACCAATGAGGACGATGTTCTCACTCCCCTATAGGTTTTTTGCTTTCCAGGATATGGACAACAAAGTTTCAGAGGAGTTTATTAGTTTTTCTGTTATTCGGTATTTTTTGTATTATCTTGGTTATTATTTTTTTTCCTCGCATTTATCTTTATCAATTTTGTAAGAGGGATAGGGATTTGTGATATGTATGTTTGTAAGTTATTGTTATGTATATATATAATATTAAAGTATTGCATCTGGTTTGTATGTATATATATAGGGTTAATACTCAAAATTCTTCCTGAAAGATCACGCGTTCTCCATTTTCGTCTCTGAATTTTTTTAATCAAATTAATCCCTGAATGAATATTTTTAAGGCACGTTCGTCCTTTCGTTAACCTCATGATGCTGCCGTTAAAAATTTGCTGACGTGGAACGTGAGCTGGCAATACGAGTAACACCTGGCATGGTGTGTGTGTTGCTGATGAGATATGTTTAGGGTTATGAATCAATTTAGTCCCTAATTCTGAAATAAATAAACCCTAATTCTCTTCTTCCCACGAACATGAATGCCTTGCTTGAGCGGTTGTCGCAGATCTAGCAGCTGTCGAGGGAAAAGGAACTCGATTTCGGCACCATAATGGGCAGCGGAAGTGGAGGTCCTGGTAGTGGGTTGCCGTCGCACTCACATGGTAGCTATGCTTCGAGCTCGTCCATGCGAAGAAGAAGAAAAAACGATGAGAAAACGTGTTTCTGCAGTTTAAAAACTTTGATTAAAAAATCTGGTATACCACAGAATCCAGATAGGTTATTTCATACTTGTCCAAGATATCGGGTGAGTTTAATTTATATGAATGATAGCATCATCTTGGCAATCACTCTTTTTATGGGGTTAACAATTTTATTCAATGTTTTCAGAAAGGGAGCCACTGCAATTTTTTTAAATGGGTTGAGAAAAATGAATATGTAGTTGTTGCAGAAGGTCCAAGGGGAGTCTCAGAAACTAATGGAGATTTGGAGATTGATTATGAAGATTGGAAGGTTAAAAATTAGCATGGAGAATAGGTCGTTTAGAAGCAGAAGTAAGAGTACACAGAATGTTAATGTGTTTCATGTTTACTTGTCTGATAATGGTCAAATTAGTAGGAGCTTTACTTTGCATGTCATATATGTACAAGTAGGAGACAGTGAATGTGATATGGTAGTGTGATTTAGGGTTATGATTTTTTTGTTTCCAGTTATCATGGCTAAACTATTTTAAGCTAAAAGTAGAGCTTATAAATGGCAAGTTGGATTTTGAGTACACCTGTGAAGGAAATATATTTATGCATCACTCACACTGTCATATGTAAAGAAGTAAATGGCAAATTAGAAACATAGAAAGATAATAAAATTCCTAAAATTTCTTAATATAAAGTCTAAAAGTTCCCAACATTGTGTTTGTCACCACAAAACATAGTAAAGTTCTTAAAAATGATTCCTCAGAAACACTACATACCAAGGCAAAACATGCATCCAAAATAAAGGCTTTACAAAACAGTGAGAGTTGATAGTGCTTAACACCATGATATCTTACCTAATCTATAACCTTATACAAAAAAAAGCATATGTTCCAATGATGGTCTTCAGATAGCGTTATCTTTTATTCCTTGGCCATTTGAACCTCGGAGTCGGCACAAAGGTCATAAAACTTGCAAGCTTCTTGGTTGTCGCAGCACTAGATCCTTTGATTGTTCCAGTAGAAATTGGAATTGTTGCAGTTGTTGCAGCAAGTTGGGGAGAGACAGCCCTTTTCCCTTTTCCCTTGGGTGGTCTTCTTCTTACCTTAGCCTGCATGACATATAAAGTAAATACATGAATAGACAACCACAAATTCATGTATATGAGAATGAAAAAAATGTAATTAATTAAACCACTGCAACTTCATTGGGTGGTGACGGTTGTGTTCCTTGGGTTGCTGGGATTTCTTCTGGTTGGTTCAGGACTATCTGTGAGGCTACATTTGATCTTAATGGTGGTGGAGAAACAAACACTAGAACAGGGTTAATTGGGGGCAACATGAGCATTATCATTTGGGAGTTCATTTGGTGCATCTGTGTTAGGATCAACAATTGCAAGTTGCAGTTGCATTAACCTTGCTTCTTCTTCAGCATCAGCTTGTTTCTTAAGTTTGCATGTTCTCTTGTTGTGTCCAACCTCACCACAAAACATGCATCGGATGGGGTTATATTTTCTCTTCATCCTTGTGTTAGAACCAGAGCCTCCTTCATCTTTGTCTTTTCTTCTATTCTTCGTGGGTCTACCTGGTTTGGGCTTAATTGGAGGGGAAACTGGTGCAGGTCTACCTGTTTTTTCCCAAAAGTCTTGGCCCTTGATTGGGTTAACAAGGAAAGCATATGTTTTTCAGTATGATTCCATGGTTAACCACTCATGGCAGTAATCTCAGCCCTCTTATCATTCTTATCTTGTATACATGATATGGCATGTATACAAGGCATGTCTGTGTGATGCAGTTACATTTTCAGACCAATTGGCATTATTAATATAGTACATTTACATAATGATTGAGAAAATATACCTGTCAGTTTCCAGAATCTACATGTGCAAGTACACTTTCCTAAGTCAACAACCATTGCGCTTGGCCAACCTTGAACCTTGTATAAGTCCTCATTCTGATCACCACTCCATTGTGGGGACCAATGCTGAGAAAGCTTTGTCATTACCTCAAGCCTGCTTTGTTGCACTGGAGGCCGAATTTTCTGGTAGTTTGCCAGTTTCTGCCTATTGTCAACCATGGTCTTCATTAGATCCTCCTGAATTCCTCAGCCAATGTGAGATAGGCTTGGCTCTATCATGCTTTGTCCTTGCATTAAACAACTCACAATAATTGTTACAAATAGTGTCCATTTTTGGCCCCTCACGAAAATGAGCTTTAGTCCATGCCTCCTCGTTTATCACATTAACTCTTTTCATGTTTCTATCAAAGTCACTTACAGTCCTTGATCTAGCACATTCTCACACCAAATCCTTCAGTTGTATACTCCCCTACTGCTTCGAGAAATTCCTCCAGAGATGCCACACGCAAAATCGATGGTGAACTCTTGGCATCACTTCCTACATGGCTGGGATTAATCCTTAGAAAAACAGTTTACAGCGAAAAGATGTTGCATTAAAATAGTCCTCAAAAGATATTTGATTAAATCAAATATGTCCTCACAAGATATTTTAGTACATCAAATTGGTCCTTTAAAATCTTTTCGAGGATCAAATTAGTCCTTACGTTCTGCATATCTGATATAAAGGCCCATCCATTTTCCTGGTAGTCACCAAGGTCGTTGTGTAGCAGTTCAAGAAACCATTTCCAGTTGTCTCTATTTTCCACATCCACAATTGCATAAGCAATCACGAACACGTGACTGTTGGCATCTTGGCCACAAGCAGTCAGCAGCTGTCTTCCATGCAAGGTCTTCAAAAAGGCTCCGTCCAAGCCAATCAACGGTTGACACCCGGCCTTGAACCCTTTATTACAGACATACATAAAATCTTTGAAACTGTGGAGAACTTTCAGGCATGGGAATGACACCAACTTGGACGGTTGAGCCTGGATTGGTGGTCCACAGTTGGTTAGCATAATCCCAGATTAATGCATATTGTGCAACTTCATCTCCTTCCACTACTTTTCTTGCTGACTTTAAGGCCCTAGTAATGCATGACTTGTTTAGCTTAATGTTGCACTTCCTCACAAACCAGTCATAAACCTCTCTATGCTTCATTGTTGGGTGCTTCCTAAGCTTAGGAACCAGCTTACCCAATGTCTACTCCTGTGTTGCAGCCTTGTTCTTTCTCTTCCTAGCACATGTGTGCTCATCAACTAATGTCTTAATCTGCCAAACCCCATTTTGCTTGTTACATGCACAATACACAACCCAAGGTCATCCCTCTATTTTGCATACAGCCCTGACTCTGATGTTGTCATTTTTAGTAAAAATGATATTCCTACCCCCATTGTATGGTGTAATCCCTAGTTGCATTCATAAAGTGGTGCTTCGACTTAAAAATCATACTTATCTCAAGCTTGAGGCTTCCGAACTTTTCCTTATCATTGTATGGTGGATACACAGTAGTTTCCTCTTCATCGGAGTCCAACACCTTATCCATATCTTTCAAGTGCCAGGAGTCACAGTTAGATTCACTTCAATTTCTGTTTCATCTTCCGAGTCTGTCAATCCAAGTAAAATAAAGTTCAGTTTTCCAATCAACTTGTGTGATATAAAATAACATGAGTAACATAAGAAACACCAACCATGAATTACCAGAATCAGATGGCTCATCCTCTTCAATATCTTTATATCTCGAGTCATCGGTGTCAATAACCTTTTCAGCCCTTCTAGAAGAAGCTGGTTTGTGCTTCTCTCTGAAATCAGTTTTCCTTGGCCCTCTACTGTTGAAGTCATCACTGTCACTGTCAGTGTCACTGAGATCTCCCAAGACTTTAGTGGGTTTATATAGACTATCCTCAGTACTCTCATATAAGTCATGAGAGTCACTATCATATTGAGCTACACATAGTCTATTTTCTTGGGATGAGGATTGGGTCCAGCAGATGTGGGACTGGCTTTGGCTATATTTTTGGAAGGGAAGTGGAGAGGGTTAGTCTTCGATGGCTGTGAGTGGCTCTTTATGGGCTGGGATACATTTTTGCTAGCTTGCATTGCAGGTTGTGTGCTGGGCAGCCTCAACAAAGAGGCATTCTTTGGCAGAATCACTTTATCATCCTCACTTATGCATTCCACCACGTGTGGCTCTGAAATTCCATGTTCAAAGAATATGTTCATGACGTTGTGATTCCTTCTACAAGTCTTTATCAGTCTCCTACTTTCTCAGCCCACCCTCAAGCGACAGCCAATGAACTTTCCACCAACATATGTCCCCCTAGCATATCCCAGTTCTTTATAGTATCCTTTAACAAAAAACACATCAAGAGTATCCTCATCAACCCCCCACCAAAGACTTCTGTATTATCTGGTTCATAGATTCTATTTCCTTTCTCATTATTTTTAAAATTTCCACCATGATGAAATATGAATGTCATTGAAGGACCGTCCATCTACATAATAGCAAACAATAATATTAAGAAAAAAAGTCAATGTAGCAAGCCATCTAAGACTATCAATTCCTCCAAACCCTGTCAAAAATTAACACAGAACATGCATAGCACTAACTCATCACCAACACAACAACTAAATAGGTAACCATTACTTCATTAACACAAACAACAGGTATTATTTTTTCAAGCTATAAAAACAGAATCTTGCCATTGTTACCCATATAACCGATCATAAACCAAACCCTGGGATGAAACCCTAAATCATATGCATTAACAGATTCTTCACCATGACTCAATCATATAATGGGGAAACTAAGGGTTTACATAGTGTTACCAATTCTTTTAACAAGATACAAAAATTTTACCTCTCACGTCGAACATAGAAACAACGCTATGTTGTTGCCTTCAAGATTTCCACCAAGCTCCAGAACTGACGCACGAACAATGCTCCAGAATACTCTATTGGTTGCGGACAACAGTGCGGTCTTCTTCGTCTTCGTGATGGTGGCTTATGGGTCAGAGAAACAGAGAGTCACCGTGAGAGTAAAGAAGAAGAACAAATGAAGACTTGTTTAGGAGACAAAGTATTAAACGTTACACTCTCTACTCTCAAAATGGTGGCGTTTCACAACTTCCATACTTTTAAACAGGCTCCTATTTTAGTATTAAATATGTTTCGAGACGTCGTGATATCCAAGCTATCAGAGTGGCGCAGCCGGAAGCATGGCGTTCTGATAGTGAAGGTGTTACAAAAATGGTAAATATGCATTATGCAGAAAATTGTGTAAATTGTGATTTTTGACCAATTTCGACTGGCCATAACATGGCGCTCAGAGATCAAAATTGACTAAACTTTATCTTAGATTAAGGCTAGTGAAAAGATCTTTTAAATTGTCCAATAACAGAGAAAAATGGATAATTGTACAAAAAGTTATGAAGATTGAAAATGGGTACAAAAATCTCTCAATGATTATGCAGAAAACCAAAATTTTGGCCTGGTGTGCGTGCGCACTACTCAGGACAAGTGTAAATGCTCGTGCGTATGCATACAACAGGAAGGACTTGCTAATCAGTGCATGTGTATAGAGGTGTGCGTGCACACAGGTCCTGTTTTATTAAAAAAACTCTATTTTTATGACCGTTTAGCCTTCCGGGTAAGCTTATAAACAAACCCGTATAACCCCCAAATGAGGTCTGATAACTAGTATTAAGGTTCTGAAATGAGTGTGAGTAAATTAAATGTATAGAATTTAATTATTTCTAGTTAAACGCTTGGTTAGCTGGATGATGTTATTGTGGGGATGGTGGTTCGTCCCGCTCGCGGTGAGGACGGTGGTATTATCCCGCTCACTAGTGAATGGAATTGATTACTGGTAGAGAGTTGGGATTAATAAATTCTAAGTTGGAGAAATTAAATAAGGGAATGTGATATTCGAATCTAATGATTGTGAAATTGATTAAGGGCATTACTGATTGTGGTCTGAATGACTGAAATGACAAGGACGGTGGTTAATCTTACTTGTTCTTGGTTCCTAAGTAAAGATGGTGATTATTCCCGCTTACTCATGGTTTTTCTTGGATGAAAGGTGAGATGGCACACTCTGTTGATGTGAGACGGCACTCTCTGTTGTTTGGCATGTCTATACCTCTGGGAGAAGGTGAGACGACATTCTCCGTTGAGATAATGGTACCATGACTTAATAATTTTCTCCTTGGGATACGCACCAAGAGACTGATCTGGGGTGTCAACTGGATTTTGTATCAGGTTTTGGCAGATAACTGATACGAGAGCTCCTAGCCAGTAGGACAGGCATGCATTATATGCATCTATCTATTATTGTTTGGATGTTGTTTCGAGGGTTACCTGAAACTGAAGGCCGATCTCGGAGGAGATCTGCTGTGATGGCTGAAGCTGTCGTGTCCGACTTGTGGGATCTGGTGATGCTGCTGATCCTTGATCACCGGAGGATAGTGGTACCTGCAAGAGACTTCGATGCTTAAGTTAGCATGTGCTTTAGGCAGGTTTTTTGTGTAGGATCAGAGTATGAGTTATACCTGGGCGCTCCAGTGTATTTATAGTAGTCTGGGATGACCTCCCTTGAGATAAGTTTGTTTATCTTATCTTATCTTTTGTGGGTGGGCCCCCTTATCTTTAGGCCAGCCGCCTTTAGGTGGGCTGTGATCTTTTGTTTTGGGCCTACTTGGGCCCTTTGGCCGAGCTCTTTGGGCAGAGGTCGGTGTCGTCCAACCTTTATAAGAGGTCGGTCATTTTTGTCTTATTCAACTCGACTCACCTAGCTCGACCCATGGTATGAACAGTGACCCTGCTCGAGCTTCGATCTTCCCTTGAGGTCGTGCTTTCCCAGCTTCGATCCCTTAGGGAAGTCGTGTTCGAGCATTGATTTGACTTCGAGTTGCACCTCCTCGCGTGATTCTTGGCGCTTGTTTTTGCGAAGTGTTTTAACCTCCTTGGGAATATGCATGCGCTTTTAATGCCATTGATTAGGCTTTTATTTTTGCCGTTTTGTTCCCTCGCTTTATTTTTTGAAATTGGAAAAAGGTCTTTAAACCCTGTTTTTTAGTTTTCTTGCTTTCTTCCGTTTCATTTTCTCGGAGAAGAAAAAACTTCCTTTTGTTCGCCCTTTGCTTCCTGAAAAAAGCTTTTCTCCTTCGTCCTTTTCCTTCGGTTTTCACCTTTCTTTTTGGGAAGATCACCATTTTGCTAAAGTTTTGCCCCGAGCATTTCCTCTTTGCCGCTTCGAAGCTTTTCATTGGATCGTTTGCTTTTTTGTCGCGCCTTCGTCGTCACTTCTCATTTTGCAGGTTGGTACTTATACCATTTCTTTGTTCTACCTGCTTTGTTTGTCTTTGTTCTTATTGCTTTCCCTCTTGCATGCTTTCCCTTTGCACAAAGTTTTGGTCTTTATTAAACTTTTAGTAGAAAAAGGTTGGAACTTTCTTGGTGATTCTTTGTGTGGTCTGGTTCCCATGATAATTATGGTCTTTTTGTCATTGCTGTTTTGTATGGAGAAATGCTAGCAAAATGGTTGAACTCTTTGTATCTTCTTTTGTTTGAGAGGGTTAGGGCTGATTAGGGCACAGATTTTTACGTCGTCTTCCATTTTCTGGGTTTTTGTACTGTTGTTGCCTCCAAAGGGTGCCCCTGGACTTTGGTGGTGGTCCTCTGCTTTTTGCGAGTCCTAGGGTTTCCCTTTTGCTGCCATATCTGACCCTTGTTGATACTTTCTTGTGCCATTCTTTTACTGTCTGAGATGTTTGGTAGTGACCTCTTCTTCTTTTTTCTTACTATAGGGATAGTTGGCCTATGTCTTCACAAAAAAACATTGTCGAGATGTCTACCAGAGTTCCTGCGGGTATGGCCGATTAGCTGGATTCAATAGTCTTGATTTGTGTGACCGTGGCTGATCCCGAGTATTGTATAACGCTTATGAGGTTCCATAGGATTTGTAGTGATAGGGAAGATGAAAAGAATTATGAGCTAGTGTCACCTGATCCTGAAGAGAGGGTTAGTTTCCCTCCCTTAGCTCAGGGAGAATGCCCCTTCTTTTATGCTTATGACTATTTCGTTAGTCTGCTGAACATCACCATCCCTTTTACTGCTTTTGAGACCGACCTGTTATGGACTTGCAACGTGGCCCCTTCCCAGCTTCATCCAAACTCTTGGGCCTTTATTAAGATTTTTCAGCTGTTGTGCCAAGAGTTAGGTGTCCGACCTACCGTATCTCTTTTCCTTTATCTGTTTGTGTTGACCAAGCCTGGAGTGGCCAAGAAAAAGGCTTCTTGGGTCTCGTTCTGAGCTACCCAAGGGAAAAAGGTGTTTTCTATGTATGATAAGTCTTTTTGGGATTTTAAGAACTATTATTTTAAGGTCCGAGCTATCGAGAATACCCGACCTTTCTTTTTAGATGAGAATGACGAGCCGACCTTCCCTTTGTGTTGGCAAAAAGATATAGTAGCTACTAAGTATTCTTAGGAGAGTTTAGATGAGGTTGAACAAGCCTTTGTGGGTGTTTTAGAGGAGAACTGGGGGGAGCCTCCTCATCTGGATACAAATAGGTTTCTAGGAGATCCTTCCCTCCTCTGTGCTGAGCTAGGTAGTGTCCGACCTCTTTTTCTAGTGATTTTCTTCTGTTACTTACTGATTTATCCCTTACTTGTTTGTAACTTTGTTTCCCTGGTTCCTTTTTTAGAAATGGTGAAATCTACGGATTCTATGAAGGCCTTCCATAGGGCTAAGAAGGCGACTGCTGCACAAAACGTATCGGCAAAGGCTTCGGGGGATGGGTTTTCTCAGGTGCCTCCGAAGAAGCTGATTCTGATGCTTCTGGGCTGAGGAAGATCATTCTGACTCCTCAAGTTCGGACGATTCCTTCTGACCCTGTTCAGCCGACCTCTGGTGCTGCCTCCTCTCCTACTGCTGCTGGTCCTCCCCCAAAACGTCAAAAAATTGTTGGTTCTTATGATTTGAATGACAAGGATTTTGATGGTGTGGGTTTTGCTGCCGAACTGATTCCCCCTCATGGTAAGATTCCCTTAGATGATGTGTTGATCCTTCATCACCTTGACTTTATTGCTAGCAATAGTGTTCGAATGGCCAACATGAGTGCGGCCTTATTTTGTGTGGTTCGGGATTCTCCGTTCATGCGACTAAGGCCTTTATGGAGGACGCCAAGTCTGAATTTGAAAGAATTAAGGGTTTGAAGGATGAACTTGATGCTAGGGTGATTAAGTTAGAGTTGGATGTGGAGAGGAAAAAGTCCCGAGCTACTAAGGCGGAGGCAGCTGCTAACTTAGCTGATGAGGCTGCAAAAAAGTATAAGAAGAGCTATACCCGGACCTACGACGAGCTACTGGAAGCTAAAGAGAGGCTCCAATCGGCCCAGGATGATTATGCCGAGCTCCAAGGGCATATGGTAACTAGTCTGACAGATATGTTTGAGATCCTGAAGGCTCAGGTCCAAGTTATTGCTCCCAAGGCCGATCTCTCCTTGTTCAGTATGGATAATGCAGTGGTGGATGGGAAGATCGTGCCTGCCCCTGATGATGAGGATGAGGGTACTCCTCTTATGCCACCAGGGAAAGCCTCCGCAGTCTCAGCTTCTTCTGTCCCTTCAGAGGTCGACCATCCTCAGCCCGAACCTGATGTGCAGATTCTGAACCGAGCGGATGGAACTGTTGATGCTGTCCCGATCTCGTCCATTCCTCCTTCTCCAACCAAGGATTCTACTACTGGAGAGAATTTAAATCCTTTATAGCTTTGTTTGTATTATAGTCCAGTTTTTTGACTTTTGAACTTTGCTTATGTTTTTGCCAGTTTTGTTGGTACTTGACTTTTTCTGACATTTAGTTGCTTCTTTGCAACCTTTATTTTGAAAAACAAATATTTGCACTCCTGGGCTACCTTTTGGTGCAGCCTTTGAGTTTTTAATGCTTTGAAGGATGTGCCTTGTGATTAGCTAAACCTTTGATACTTGTAGATTTATCTTTGCGACTCTTTTTATAGAGGTTTGGTACTTTTTGTCCGACATCTTTGTAGTGTGAGCTTTTTATCCTTGCCCTTTGGATCATGCCTTGCTTTATTTATTCTCTATTTGGGCGAGGTGATCCTTTGGTGTCTGGGCTACTTGTTTGACAACTTTTTAGTGTTCCTATAGAACCTTTTTAGTTTGTTCAAATGACTTCTTTGTAGCCCTGAGATTGCTCCTTTGTTTGAGCGGAGCTGTTCCCCTTTTAGCTAAGCATGTTTGAGCCTTAAGCTATTTTTAACCTTTTTGGCTTTTCTTGGGGTCGTGCTTGCTTTGCTAGGTTGCGCCTTTGGCATGAGCTTTTTAGTCATGTTTCAACAACTTTGTAGGTAGTGTTCCAAGGGGAACCTTTTCTTTATAGTTTGTTTGGACGACTTTTTAGCTCTGTTTGTGCTTTTGCTTTTTTAAGTAGTGTCTGAGACTTGTACTTTTAAAGCTAGGCACTTCCGTCTTTGCTTTTTAGCCTTTCTTTGGCCCTTGCAAGATGTCTTCGTCCCTTTTTAGTGATCCTTTCGTTGGTCCGACTTCTCTGTCGGGGCTTAAGTTATTTTTAGTAATCCATTTTTAGTCAGACCTCGTCAGGTCGCTTTTTATGGGTTACTTTTTATAACTTCTTGCATTAATCTACTTCTACCACTTTCACCTTGCCGACTTCTTTGTAATCGGTCGATGAATTTGATTTTCACATCACTGACCTTTTTGTAATCGGGCGATGAATTTGGTTTTCACCTTGCCGACTTCTTTGTAGTTGGGCGATGAATTTTTTGCGTTTTATGAGCTTAGATTAATGCGTCTTGGTAGAAAACGTTTTTAGGGAATTGGCAACTTTTATTTGAATAATAGATGAAATAAAAACATAAATATAAGTATGTACATATGAGTGCTTACCCTTAGAGGTCGGGTAGTTTAGATCTCGGCCTAGCGCCTCATTGAAAAACCTTTTCAGGAAAAATAGTGTCCCTTGACCTAAGATCTTTACTTCTTTCTAGCTATAGTACCTTCTTAGGTTACAGGCATGCCATGACCTTGGTAGATCTCGCCCTTCGAGGTCGGACACCTTGTAGTAACCTTTTCCCAGTACTTCTGCTACTCGGTATGGTCCTTTCCAGTTAGCGGCTAGCTTTCGTTCTCTTGACCGACCTGCTCCGATATCATTTCGGATTAAGATGAGATCATTGGTGGTAAAGCTTCGCTGGACTACCTTCCGATTATACCTGGTGCACGAAATCACAATCACACTTTTGCAATCTCGTACCACTAACCAGCATGTGCACTGGGTCGTCCAAGTAATACCTTACATAAGTAAGGGTCGAATCCCACAGAGACTGTTGGCTTGAAGCAATCTATGGTTATCTTATAACTCTTAGTCAGGATATCAATTATAATTATCAGTTTGAATTGCGAAAAATAAAAGAGCATGAAATAAATACTTGTTCTGCAGTAATGGAGAATATGTTGTTGTTTTGGAGATGCTTTGTCTTCTGAATCTCTGCTTTCCCCCTGTCTTATTCTTCACGCACACAAGGTTTCTCCTATGGCAAGCTGTATGTTGGTGGATCACCGTTGTCAATGGCTACCATCCGTCCTCTCAGTGAAAATGGTCCAGGTGCGCTGTCACCGCACGGCTAATCATCTGTCGGTTCTCACTCATGCTGGAATAGGATCCATTAGTCCTTTTGCGTCTGTCACTACACCCAACCCTTGTGAGTTTGAAGCTCGTCACAGTCATTCAATCCCTGAATCCTACTCAGAATACCACAGACAAGGTTTAGACTTTCCGGATTCTCAAGAATGCTGCCAATGGGTTCTAGCTTATACCACGAAGATTCTGATTAAGGAATCCAAGAGATAATTCATTCAATCGAAGGTAGAACGGAGGTGGTTGTTAGGCACGCATTCATAGGTTGAGGATGGTGATGAGTGTCACGAATCATCACATCCATCATATTGAAGTGCGAATGAACATCTTAGATAGAAACAAGCATGTTTGAATAGAAAACAGAAATAATTGCATTAATTCATCGAGACACAGCAGAGCTTCTCACCCCCAAAAATAGAGTTTAGAGACTCATGCCATCAAAGAGTAC
This sequence comes from Arachis ipaensis, assembly GCF_000816755.2. Lineage (NCBI taxonomy): Eukaryota > Viridiplantae > Streptophyta > Magnoliopsida > Fabales > Fabaceae > Arachis > Arachis ipaensis. The sequence goes on from NC_029792.2 coordinate 76,378,294, forward strand.
AAAGTTCAAATCTAAAAATGTCATGAGGTCCAAAATAAATCTCTAAAAGTTGTTTAAATAATAAACTAGTAACCTAGGTTTACAGAAAATGAGTAAACTAAGATAGATAGTGCAGAAATCCACTTCTGGGGCCCACTTGGTGTGTGCTGGGGCTGAGACTTGAGCTTTACACGTGCGTAGGCTGTTTCCAGAGTTGAACGCCAGGTTGTAACCTGTTTCTGGCGTTTAACTCTAACTTGTAACCTGTTTCTGGCGTTTAACGCAAGAATGCAATATGGAACTGGCGTTAAACGCCAGTTTACGTCATCTATCCTTGAACAAAGTATAGACTATTATATATTGCTGGAAAGCCCTGGATGTCTACTTTCCAATGCAATTGAGAGCGCGCCAATTGGACTTCTGTAACTCCAGAAAATCTATTCCGAGTGCAGGGAGGTCAGAATCCAACAACATCAGCAGTCCTTTTTCAGCCTGAATCAAATTTTTGCTCAGCTCCTCAATTTCAGCCAGAAAATACCTGAAATTATAGAAAAACACACAAACTCATAGTAAAGTCCAGAAATATGAATTTTGCCTAGAAACTAATAAAAATGTACTAAAAACTAACTAAAACATACTAAAAACTACATGAAATTAACCCCAAAAAGCGTATAAAATATCCGCTCATCACAACACCAAACTTAAACTGTTGCTTGTCCTCAAGCAACTAGACAAACAAAATAGGATAAAAAGGAATTGAGAAGCAATAATATCTCAAAGTTTTGAGTGAAGCTCAGCTTCTAATTAGATGAGCGGGACTAGTAGCTTTTTGCTTCCGAACAGTTTTGGCATCTCACTTTATCCTTTGAAATTCATAATGATTGGCATCCATAGGAACTCATAATTCAGATAGTATTATTGATTCTCCTAGTTTAGTATGTTGATTCTTGAACACAGCTACTTAATGAGTCTTGGCCGTGGCCCTAAGCACTCTGTTTTCCAGTATTACCACCGGATACATAAATGCCACAGACACATAACTGGGTGAACCTTTTCAGATTGTGACTTAGCTTTGCTAAAATTCCCAATTAGAGGTGTCCAGGGTTCTTAAGCACACTCTATTTTTGCTTTGGATCTTGACTTTAACCGCTCAGTCTCAAGCTTTCACTTGACACCTTCACGCCACAAGCACATGGTTAGGGACAACTTGGTTTAGCCGCTTAGGCCAGGATTTTATTCCTTTAGGCCCTCCTATCCACTGATGCTCAAAGCCTTGGATCCTTTTTATTACCCTTGCCTTTTGGTTTTAAGGGCTATTGGCTTTTTCTGCTTGCTTTTTCTTTTCTCTCTCTTTTTTTTTTCACAAGCTTTTGTATTCACTGCTTTTTCTTGCTTCAAGAATCAATTTCATGATTTTTCAGATTATCAATAACATTTTTCTTGTTCATCATTCTTTCAGGAGCCAACAATTTTAACATTCATAAAATTCAATATAAAAAATATGCACTGTTCAGGCATTCATTCAGAAGACAAAAAACATTGCCACCACATGTAAATAATTAGAATTTTCCTTATTAAAAACTCGAAAAAATATTGCCTCCTTATTCTAAAGAAAATCTGCTATTTTATTCATGTTTAATGATGATGAGAAAAATAAATTATAGCTTAATTGGAGATAAAATCAAAATAGAGATACTAATTACTACTACTCATATATAACTTCTAAGGTAAATTTCTAATAAGAACAATTATCACAGAGTTAAGGCTAAGATTAGAACTCAACAACCTTGAATTTGGGATGTGGATGCCTCTTTAGTCTGTGGGATGCTTAGCCCTTCAAGAGATAGCTTCTGGTGCTTCAATTCCTTCAGTTCACGCCCTTGCTCTTCTTGTTCTCTAAGCAGTTTGCAGAGCATGCTGTTTTGATTTTGCTGTTCTTCTCTCAGTTGATCCATAGCTTCTTGCACCTTGGTGACAGATGCTTCTAGGCGCTCCCAGTATTCAATTTGAGGGATTTCCGGGAAGAACTCCTGTGCTCTCCTCTTGATGGGGTCATCCTGCACTTGTTGTCCTTCCATAGACTTTTTGGTGATTGGTAGCTCAACTGGGATGTACTCATCTACTCCCATTTTTATCCCAGCATCTTTACATAACAGAGAGACCAAGCTTGGGTAAGCCAATCTGGCATCTTTGGAGTTCTTGTTTGCAATTTTGTAGAGCTCACAAGCAATCAGCTGATGAACTTTCACTTCTTTTTCCAGCATAATGCAATGAATCATTACTGCTCTTCTGATGGTGACTTCAGAACGGTTGCTAGTGGGCAGTATAGAGCGCCTAATGAAGTCCAGCCAGCCTCTGGTGACTGGTTTGAGATCTCCTCTTTTAAGTTGGTTTGGGGCACCCTTTGTGTTGGTTGTCCATTTGGCTCTAGGGAGGCATATGTCCTCTAGGATTTTGTCCAAGCTCAGGTTTGATCTCATCATTCTCCTATTAAAGGAGTCTGGATCATCTTGTAGTTGAGACAGCTTGAAGATCTCCCTTATTTTGTCAGGGTGGGTGTGAACAATCTTCCCTCTGACCAGAGTTCTATAGTCATAGAATGCGGTTCCAGCTATTCTCTGCCTGTCTGTCTGCCATAGATTAGCATAGAATTCCTGAACCATGTTTCTTCCCACCTTTGTTTCAGGATTAGCTAGGACTTTCCAGCTCCTGTTTCGAATTTGCTCTTGGATCTTCGGATATTCGTCTTCTTTCAGATCGAATTTAACTTCCGGGATCACTGACCTTAGACCCATTATTTTGTAGTAATGGTCTGAATGTTCTTTGGTTAAGAACTTCCCTTAATTCCAAAGTGGTTTTGGAATATTCTCTTTCTTGTCTCTTGAGTTGGTTTGTTTTCCCTTAGGAGCCATGATCTTAGTGGGTATTGGCTTAGTGATCATGGATAAACACACCAAACTTAGAGGTTTGCTTGTCCTCAAGCAAAAGAAAGGAAAGAAGAGGGAGATGAGGAGAGCCAAGTCCGAATGGTGAAGGTGGGGGGGTTGAACTAGGATTTAAAGGGAAGGGGGTGGGTTTCGAAAATTTTGAAGAAGATATGATTTGTAAAAAATAAGTATGATAGGAAAATGATTCACTTTAAAATTTAAAAGATATGAATAATATGAAAGATTGAAAAAGATAGCTTTGTTTTGAAAAATATATTGATGAGTATTTAAAAAAAGGTTTATGTTTAGAATTAAGATACATTTGATATCTTTGAAAAAGGATTTGAAAAATTAGGATTTGTAATATGTTTATGCAAGAAATCATGAATTAAAACATGAAAAGTGAGAAAAAATTGAAGTGAAAACGAAATTACCTACTCCCCACAATCCTTGCGTTAAACGCCCAACTGCTGCATGTTTTCGGCGTTTAATGCCCAGTTGGTGCTTGGTCTGGGCGTTTAACGCCCAGCTGTTGCTTCTAGCTGGCGTTAAACGCCAGAAACTCCTTTGTCACTGGGCATTTTTCTGAACGCCCAGGATGCTGTAAATCTGGCATTAAACGCCCAGAAGCTACTTCTTTCTGGCGTTTAACACCCAGATGGCTATCTCTACTGGCGTTAAACGCCGAGTAGATTCTCCTTTTGGGCGTTTAACGCCCAAAACAGCTCTTACTGGCTTTTTTTTCGCACCAGTGAGCTTCTTTTTGCTGTTTTGTATTCTGAATCCTTCTGCAATCCTGTGAACTTATGCAATTGATTTTTTACCTTGAAGATTATTTATATTAAACTTGTATATAAAAAAACAAAAAAAAATAAATAAGAAATAGTTTTGCTAATGGCTGGGTTGCCTCCTAGCAAGCGCTTCTTTATTGTCTTTAGCTGGACCTTGCTGAGCTTTTAATCTAGCCTCAGCCTTGAGCAATCTTGCTCAACATTGCCTTCAAGATAATGCTTGATTCTCTGTCCATTAACAATGAACTACTTATTAGAATCAATGTCTTGAAGCTCCACATAGCCATATGGTGACACACTTGTAATCACATATGGTCCCCTCCACTAGGATTTCAGTTTCTCGGGGAATAGCCTGAGCCTAGAGTTAAACAGCAGAACCTTCTATCCTGGTTCAAAGACTTTAGATGACAACTTTCTGTCATGCCACCTATTTGCTTTCTCTTTGTAGATCTTGGCATTTTCGAAAGCAGTGAGTCTGAATTCCTCTAGCTCATTCAGCTGGAGCAATCTTTTTTCTCCGGCTAAATTGGCATCAAAGTTTAGGAATCTGGTTGCCTAGTAGGCCTTATGTTCTAGTTCCACGGGCAGATGACAGGCCTTACCATACACAAGCTGGTATGGAGAGGTCCCTATAGGAGTCTTGAATGTTGTTCTGTAAGCCCACAGAGTATCATCTAAGCTTCTCGCCCAATCTTTTCTACGGGTACTTACAGTCCGTTCTAGGATTCTTTTTAGTTCTCTATTAGAGACTTCAGCTTGCTCATTTGTCTGTGGGTGATATAGAGTTGCCACTTGTGGCTAATTCCATACCGGACCATAGCAGAGTAAAGCTGTTTGATGCAGAAGTGAGTGCCCCCATCACTAATTAGTGCTCTAGGGACACCAAACCTGCTGAAGATATGTTTCTGGAGGAACTTCAGCACTGTCTTAGTATTATTAGTGGGTGTGGCAATGGCCTCTACCCATTTGGATACATAGTCGACT
>NC_029792.2:76383195-76397421 GCF_000816755.2 Arachis ipaensis
TTTTGAAAAATCCTTTATAAACCTCCTATAGAATCCTGCATGCCCCAGAAAGCTTCTGATTGCCTTAACATTGGCAGGTGGTGGTAATTTTTCAATTACCTCTACCTTAGCTTGATCTACCTCTATTCCCCTGTTCGAAATCTTGTGTCCAAGGACAATCCCTTCAGTCACCATAAAGTGACATTTTTCCCAGTTTAAAACCAGGTTAGTCTCTTGGCATCTTTTCAGAACCAGTGTCAGGTGATCAAGACAGGAGCTGAATGAGTCTACATATACTGAGAAGTCATCCATGAAGACTTCCAGAAATTTTTTCACCATATCAGAGAAAATAGAGAGCATGCATCTCTGAAAGATTGCAGGTGCATTGCATAGCCCAAATGGCATCCTTCTATAGGCAAATACTCCAGATGGACATGTGAATGTTGTTTTCTCTTGATCCTGGGGATCTACTGCAATTTAGTTGTAGCCTGAATAGCCATCCAAAAAGCAGTAATAATCATGACCTGCTAGTCTTTCTAGCATATGGTATATGAATGGTAAAGGAAAATGATCATTTCTGGTGACTGTATTGAGCGTTCTATAGTCAATACACATGCGCCACCCTGTAACTGTTCTTGTAGGAACCAGTTTGTTTTTTTCATTATGAACCACTGTCATGCCTCCCTTTTTGGGTATAACTTGGACAGGGCTCACCCAGGGACTATCAGAAATAGGATAAATAATCCCAGCCTCCAGTAACTTGGTGACCTCTTTCTGCACCACTTCCTTTATGGCTGGATTTAGCCATCTCTGTGGTTGAACCACTGGCTTAGCATCATCCTCCAATAGGATCTTGTGCATGCATCTAGCTGGGCTTATGCCCTTAAAGTCACTTATGGACCACCCAAGAGATGTCTTGTGTGTCCTTAGCACTTGAATTAGTTCTTCCTCTTCCTGTGGATTTAAAGCAGAGCTTATGATCACCGGAAAAGTGTCACCTTCTCCCAGAAATGCATATTTCAGGGATGGTGGTAATGGTTTGAGCTCGGGTTTAGGAGGTTTTTCCTCTTCCTGAGGAAGTTTCAGAGGCTCTTTCAATTCCTCTGAATCCTCCAGATCAGGCTGAACACCTTTAAAGATGTCTTCCAGCTCTGATTCAAGACTCTCAGCCATGTTGATCTCCTCTACCAAAGAGTCAATGAGATCAACTTTCATGCAGTCTTTTGGTGTGTCTGGATGCTGCATAGCCTTGACAGCATTCAACTTAAACTCATCCTCATTGACTCTCAGGGTTACTTCCCCCTTTTGGACATCAATGAGAGTTCGTCCAGTTGCTAGGAAAGGTCTTCCTAGAATGAGAGTAGCACTCTTGTGCTCCTCCATTTCTTGCACTACAAAGTCAGTGGGAAAGGCGAATGGCCCAACCCTAACAATCATGTCTTCAATCACGCCTGATGGGTATTTAATGGAGCCATCAGCAAGTTGGAGACATATCCTGGTTGGTTTGACTTCTTCAGTTAGACTAAGCTTTCTGATAGTGGATGCAAGTATTAGGTTGATGCTTGCCCCAAGATCACATAATGCTGTCTTGGTGCAATCACCTTCTAATATGCATGGTATCATAAAGCTCCCGAGATCTTTAAGCTTTTCTGAAAAGTTTTTCAGAATGACTGCACTGCATTCTTCAGTGAGGAGAACTCTTTCAGTTTCTCTCCAATCCTTCTTATGACTCAAGATCTCTTTCTTGAACTTGGCATAAGAGAGTATTTGCTCAAGTGCCTATACAAACAGAATCTTTATTTCAAGAGTCCTGAGATAGTCTGCAAAGCAGGCAAATTGCTTATCCTGCTCCACTTGGCGGAGTTTTTGAGGATAAGGCATCTTGGCTTTGTATTCCTCAACCTTAGTTGCTGCTGGTTTATTTCCTACAGAGGTGGTTGGAGAAGCCTTTTTAGAGGGATTGTTATCAGCACTTGTGTGTGTCTGATCCCTCACTGGCATTTGAAAGCCAGGGTTGGAAGCTGGATTGGCGTTGGACACCAACTCCTTACTTGTTCCTGGCATTTGAACGCCAGAACTGAGCTTCCATTGGGCATTTGACGCCAACTCCTTGCCTGTTTCTGGCGTTTGAACGCCAGAGTTATTCCTCTCTGGGCTCTTACTGTCCTCAGAGGGATTTTGGATAGCAATTTGTTCATTTCTTGGCTTCCTGCTGCCTTGAAGTGAGGTATTTAATGTTTTCCCACTTCTTAATTGAACTGCTTGACACTCTTCTGTTATTTTTTTTATAACTGCTGTTCTGTTTGCTTCGACTGTACTTCCATATTTATATTAGCATTCTTGTGTCTTGTAGTATCTCCTTGAATTCGGCCAGCTGTTTTGTTAGAAAGTCCAATTGCTGATTAAATTCAGTAATTTGTTCTGCAAGACTGAGTTCAGCAGTTACTGTTTTAGCCTCTTCTTTCATGGAAGATTCACTACTTAGGTACAGATGCTGATTTCTGGCAACTGTATCAATGAGCTCTTGAGCTTCTTCAATTGTCTTTCTCATGTGTATAGATCCACCAGCTGAGTGGTCTAGAGAAATTTGAGCTTTATCTGTAAGCCCATAATAGAAGATGTCTAACTGCACCCATTCTGAAAACATTTCAGAGGGGCATTTTCTTAGCATCTCTCTGTATCTCTCCCGGGCATCATAAAGAGATTCATTATCTCCTTGTTTAAAGCCTTGGATGTCCAGCCTTAGCTGTGTCATCCGTTTTGGAGGGAAGTATTGATTCAGGAATTTTTCTGATAGCTGTTTCCATGTCCTTATGTTAGCCTTAGGTTGGTTATTTAACCACCTCTTGGCTTGGTCTTTTACAGTAAATGAAAACAGTAATAATCTGTAGACATCCTGATCTACTTCCTTATCATGTACTGTGTCAGCAATTTGTAAAAACTGTGCCAGAAACTCTGTAGGTTCTTCCTGTGGAAGACCGGAATACTGGCAGCTTTGCTGCACTATGATAATGAGCTGAGGATTCAACTCAAAACTACTGACTCCGATGGAGGGTATACAGATACTACTCCCATATGAAGCAGTAGTGGAGTTAGCATATGACCCCAGAGTCCTTATGGACTGTCCATTTCCACTTAGATCCATGATGGAGAAAAGGAGATGATGTGGATTTATTTTATTTATTTTAAGAAAAAAATTTTTGGAATAATAAAATAAAATCAAATAAAAACTGCAAATAAAAAAAATAAAAAAAGAATTGAAAATATTTTATGAGGATTTTCAAAAAAAATGAGGAGAGAAAAAGTGGTTAGGGAATTTTGAAAAAGATATGATAAGATAAAATTTTGAAATTGAGATCTGAATTTTTATGAAAAAAATTTCGAAATATTTGCTTAAAAATAGTTAGAAAAGATATTTTTTTATTTTTGAATTTTATGATGAAAGAGAAAAACACACAAAAGACACACAACTTAAAATTTTTAGATCTAATGTTCCTTATTTTCGAAAATTTTGGAAGGAAACACCAAGGAACACCAAACTTAAAAATTTTAAGATCAAAATACAAGGAAGACTCAAGAAAACTTTGAAGACTCACAAGAACAACAAGAACATGAAGCAAGAACACCAAACTTAAAATTTTTAGAAAACCAAAATAAAATTTTCGAAAACTAAGGAAAAATCAACAAGAAAACACCAAACTTAAAGTTTGGCACAAGATTTAATCAAAGAAAAATTATTTTTGAAAAAATTTTAAAAAGAAGATAGCCAACTAGCAAGAGCATAGGCACAACGCTCTAGCCAATTGAGCTATAAATTTAAAGTGTTTTAATAAGGTATTTAAAAAAAGAATTTTTGAAAACTGATATTTTGAAAAAGCACAAAAAAAACAAGAAAAGACACAGAACAAGAAAACTAAAGATCAAACAAGAAAAATTGACAAGAACAACTTAAAGATCAAGGAAGAACAAGAATATGCAATTCGAAAATTGGAAGACAAAGAAAAGCATGCAATTGACACAAAACTTAAAACATGACACTAAACTCACAGAAAAACTAAAAATCAATAAAGAAAAATAATATTTTTGAAAATTTTCTGAAAAGAAAATAAAAGACTCTGACCCAAAACATAAAAATTTCCTAATCTAAGCAACAAGATTCACCGTCAGTTGTTCAAACTCAAACAATCCCCGGCAACGGCGGCAAAAACTTGGTGCACGAAATCACAATCACACTTTTGCAATCTCGTACCACTAACCAGCAAGTGCACTGGGTCATCCAAGTAATACCTTACGTGAGTAAGGGTCGAATCCCACGGAGACTGTTGGCTTGAAGCAATCTATGGTTATCTTATAACTCTTAGTCAGGATATCAATTATAATTATCAGTTTGAATTGCGAAAAATAAAAGAGCATGAAATAAATACTTGTTCTGCAGTAATGGAGAATATGTTGGAGTTTTGGAGATTCTTTATCTTCTGAATCTCTGCTTTTCCCCTGTCTTCTTCTTCACGCACACAAGGTTTCTCCTATGGCAAGCTGTATGTTGGTAGATCACCATTGTCAATGGCTACCATCCGTCCTCTCAGTGAAAATGGTCCAGGTGCGCTGTCACCGCACGGCTAATCATCTGTCGGTTCTCACTCATGCTGGAATAGGATCTATTGGTCCTTTTGCGTTTGTCACTACGCCCAACCCTTGTGAGTTTGAAGCTCATCACAGTCATTCAATCCCTAAATCCTACTCGAAATACCACAGATAAGGTTTAGACTTTCCGGATTCTCAAGAATGCTGCCAATGGGTTCTAGCTTATACCACGAAGATTCTGATTAAGGAATCCAAGAGATACTTCATTCAATCGAAGGTAGAACGGAGGTGGTTGTCAGGCACGCATTCATAGGTTGAGGATGGTGATATGAGTCACGAATCATCACATCCATCATATTGAAGTGCGAATAAACATCTTAGATAGAAACAAGCGTGTTTGAATAGAAAACAGAAATAATTGCATTAATTCATCGAGACACAGCAGAGCTCCTCATCCCCAACAATGGAGTTTAGACACCCATGCCATCAAAGAGTACAAAGATAGATAGTGCAGAAATCCACTTCTGGGGCCCACTTGGTGTGTGCTGGGGCTGAGACTTGAGCTTTACACGTGCCTAGGCTGTTTCCAGAGTTGAACGCCAGGTTGTAACCTGTTTCTGGCGTTTAACTCCAACTTGTAACCTGTTTCTGGCGTTTAACGCCAGAATACAACATGGAACTAGCGTTGAACGCCAGTTTACGTCATCTATCCTTGAACAAAGTATAGACTATTATATATTGCTAGAAAGCCCTGGATGTCTACTTTCCAATGCAATTGAGAGCGCGCCAATTGGACTTCTGTAGCTCCAGAAAATCCATTCCGAGTGCAGGGAGGTCAGAATCCAACAGCATCAGCAGTCCTTTTTCAACCTGAATAAGATTTTTGCTCAGCTCCCTCAATTTCAGCCAGAAAATACCTGAAATTATAGAAAAATACACAAACTCATAGTAAAGTCCAGAAATATGAATTTTGCCTAGAAACTAATAAAAATGTACTAAAAACTAACTAAAACATACTAAAAACTACATGAAATTAACCTCAAAAAGCATATAAAATATCCGCTCATCAATACCTCAGAGCCAATCGACGCCTTAGGGCTTCCTCTCTAATCCGAACCCTTTCTCGGACTTCTAGAAGTAGGTCGAGCTCTTCCCTTTGAGCTTGGGGGTTGGTATCTTCATTGTAGAGGATCATCTTAGGAGATCCCTTTTCTAACTCCACGGGAATCATTGCCTCCATTCCGTAAGCAAGCTGGAATGGTGATTCTCCAGTGGTTGAATATGGTGTTGTCCGATATGCCCGTAGGACTTGTGGGAGCTCTTCTTCCCAAGCTCCCTTGGCGTCTTGTAATCTCCGTTTTAACGCGGTCAGTATGACTTTGTTGGCGGCTTCCGCCTGTCTATTGGCTTGTGGGTGCACTACAGAAGTAAACTGGTGCTTGATTTTTAAATCAGCTACCAGATTTTTAAAGCCTGTGTCAGTAAATTGAGTACCATTATCTATGGTGATGGAGCATGGGAACCCAAACCTTGCGATAATGTTTCTGTATAGAAATTTTTGACTTCTTTGGGTGGTGGCGTTAGCTAACGGCTCCGCTTCGATCCACTTTGTGAAGTAGTCTATGCCTACAATGAGAAACTTGACTTGTCCGAATTCCTGGAGGAAGGGTCCAAGGAGGTCAAGCCCCCCACTTTGTGAATGGCTAGGGTGAAGTAACGCAGATGAGCTCCTCAGGTGGAACTATGTGGAAGTTGGCATGCTTCTGACATGGGCATGTCTTTACAAACTCTGTTGCTTCCCTTTGCAAGGTCGGCCAGTAGAAACCAGCTCAGAGTACCTTTTTGGCAAGGGCTCGTGCCCCAAGGTGATTGCCGTACATGCCACTGTGGACTTCTTTGAGAACTTCCCTTGTAGCGGAGGTCAGGACGCATTTTAGGAGAGGTGTAGAGATTCCTCTCTTATATAGGACGTCTTGTATTATAGTATAGTACTGTACTTCTCGTACTAGCCTTTTTGCCTCCTTTTTGTCTGTGGGAAGTGTTTCTGACTTGAGATAGTTGATTATGGGAGTCATCCATCCTTGATCCTGTCCTGATATGGCTAGGATCTTTTCTTCCTCCACGGTTGATGGACTTCGGAGTGTTTCTTGGATGAGACTTCTATTGTTGCCCCCTGGTTTGGTGCTGGCTAGTTTTGAGAGTACATCAGCTCAGGCATTCTGTTCTCGGGGTATGTGTCGGACCTCATATCCCTTAAATTGTCTGAGCTGTTCTGTGGTTTGGTCAAGGTATTTTTTCACAGTATGATCCTTAGCTTAATAGCTCCCTTCTATTTGCGAAGTGACTACTTGGGAGTCGCTAAAAATGGTAAGTCTTTGAGCTACCACTTCTCTAGCTAGCCTTAAACCAGCCAGTAGTGCTTCATACTCAGCTTGATTATTTGAGGTAGGAAACTCGAACTTTAAGGAGAGCTCGATTTGTGTTCCCTGATCGCTTTCTAAAATGACGCATGTGCAACTCCCTATTTTGTTTGGGGAGCCGTCCACATAAAGGTTCTACTCTGTGGGGGCGCCCGGGGTGTCAGTGTATTCTGCGATGAAGTCGGCCAGGTACTGAGATTTGATAGTCGTCCGGTCTTCATATTTGAGGTCGAATTTGGATAATTCAACTGCCCATTGTAGGATTCCTCCAGCTAAGTCTATTTTCTGCAAGATCCTCTTTATGGGTTGGTTGGTCCATACTCTGATAGTGTGAGCTTGAAAGTATGGTCGGAGTCGTCGGAAAGTGAGTATGAGGGCGTAGGCAAACTTTTCTATCTTTTGATAGTTTAATTCAGCCCCTTGTAAAGCCTTACTAATGAAGTAGATGGGTTATTGTCCACTTTCGTCTTCTCTGACTAGTGTTGATGCTATTGCCCGACTTCCTACTACGAGGTATAGTATGAGCTCTTCACCTTCCCGAGGTCGAGTAAGGACAGGTGGTTGCCCCAGAAATTTCTTGAAATCTTGGAAGGCTTGTTCTCATTCTAGGGTCCACTTCTTCCCAAGCTCCCTTGGCGTCTTGTAATCTCCGTTTTAACGCGGTCAGTATGACTTTGTTGGCGGCTTCCGCCTGTCTATTGGCTTGTGGGTGCACTACAGAAGTAAACTGGTGCTTGATTTTTAAATCAGCTACCAGATTTTTAAAGCCTGTGTCAGTAAATTGAGTACCATTATCTATGGTGATGGAGCATGGGAACCCAAACCTTGCGATAATGTTTCTGTATAGAAATTTTTGACTTCTTTGGGTGGTGGCGTTAGCTAACGGCTCCGCTTCGATCCACTTTGTGAAGTAGTCTATGCCTACAATGAGAAACTTGACTTGTCCGAATTCCTGGAGGAAGGGTCCAAGGAGGTCAAGCCCCCCACTTTGTGAATGGCTAGGGTGAAGTAACGCAGATGAGCTCCTCAGGTGGAACTATGTGGAAGTTGGCATGCTTCTGACATGGGCATGTCTTTACAAACTCTGTTGCTTCCCTTTGCAAGGTCGGCCAGTAGAAACCAGCTCAGAGTACCTTTTTGGCAAGGGCTCGTGCCCCAAGGTGATTGCCGTACATGCCACTGTGGACTTCTTTGAGAACTTCCCTTGTAGCGGAGGTCAGGACGCATTTTAGGAGAGGTGTAGAGATTCCTCTCTTATATAGGACGTCTTGTATTATAGTATAGTACTGTACTTCTCGTACTAGCCTTTTTGCCTCCTTTTTGTCTGTGGGAAGTGTTTCTGACTTGAGATAGTTGATTATGGGAGTCATCCATCCTTGATCCTGTCCTGATATGGCTAGGATCTTTTCTTCCTCCACGGTTGATGGACTTCGGAGTGTTTCTTGGATGAGACTTCTATTGTTGCCCCCTGGTTTGGTGCTGGCTAGTTTTGAGAGTACATCAGCTCAGGCATTCTGTTCTCGGGGTATGTGTCGGACCTCATATCCCTTAAATTGTCTGAGCTGTTCTGTGGTTTGGTCAAGGTATTTTTTCACAGTATGATCCTTAGCTTAATAGCTCCCTTCTATTTGCGAAGTGACTACTTGGGAGTCGCTAAAAATGGTAAGTCTTTGAGCTACCACTTCTCTAGCTAGCCTTAAACCAGCCAGTAGTGCTTCATACTCAGCTTGATTATTTGAGGTAGGAAACTCGAACTTTAAGGAGAGCTCGATTTGTGTTCCCTGATCGCTTTCTAAAATGACGCATGTGCAACTCCCTATTTTGTTTGGGGAGCCGTCCACATAAAGGTTCTACTCTGTGGGGGCGCCCGGGGTGTCAGTGTATTCTGCGATGAAGTCGGCCAGGTACTGAGATTTGATAGTCGTCCGGTCTTCATATTTGAGGTCGAATTTGGATAATTCAACTGCCCATTGTAGGATTCCTCCAGCTAAGTCTATTTTCTGCAAGATCCTCTTTATGGGTTGGTTGGTCCATACTCTGATAGTGTGAGCTTGAAAGTATGGTCGGAGTCGTCGGAAAGTGAGTATGAGGGCGTAGGCAAACTTTTCTATCTTTTGATAGTTTAATTCAGCCCCTTGTAAAGCCTTACTAATGAAGGTTATTGGTTATTGTCCACTTTCGTCTTCTCTGACTAGTGTTGATGCTATTGCCCGACTTCCTACTACGAGGTATAGTATGAGCTCTCCCGAGGTCGGTCTTTCCCTTCCTTAATGTTGCATAGAAGGGGAGAGATCTTAAGACTGATCCAGCTAGGAACCTAGACAGAGCCGCTAGTCTTCTATTGAGCTGCTGGACCTCCTTGACACAGGTCAGACTTTTCATGCGAAGTATAGCCTGGCACTTATCTGGGTCTGCTTTGATGCCTCTTTGGGTGAGCATGAAGCCCAGAAATTTGCCAGCTTCTACTGCGAAGGTGCACTTTGCGGGGTTAAGTTGCATGCCATGCTTTTTTATGGTGTCGAACACTTTAGTGAGGTCGGATAGCAATGATTCCTCACTTTGTGTTTTTACCAGCATGTCATCTATATAAACCTCCATTAACTTCCCGATGTGGTCGGCAAAGACTTTATTCATCAATCTTTGGTATATAGCTCCTGTATTTTTGAGTCCAAATGGCATGACTATGTAGCAGTAATTTGCCTTTGGAGTTAGGAACGAGGTCTTTTCTTGGTCGGGTGGATGCATTGGAATTTGGTTGTATCCCGAATAAGCATCCATGAAAGAGAGGTACTTGTATCTGGAAGAGGCATCCACTAGAGTATCTATATTCGGAAGCGAGTAGGGGTCCTTAGGGCAGGCTTTATTGAGGTCGGTGTAGTCGGTACACATTCGCCACTTTTCATTTGACTTCTTTACCAAGACGACATTGGCTAGCCATGATGGATACTCGACCTCCCTTATGAACCTTGCCTCCAGTAAGGCTTGTACCTGCTCTTCCATAGCTTGGGACCTTTCTGGGCCAAGCTTCCTGCGCTTCTGTTGCACTAGCGAGATCCAGGATACACCGCCAGCTTATGACACATTAACTTGGGATCTATGCCGGGCATGTCTGCAGCCTTCCATGCAAAGAGATTGGCATTATCCTCTAAGAGCTGTATCAGTGGCTCCTTTAAGTCTTCCTTTAGGGTTGCCCCTATATTTGTTGTTTTATCCTGGGCATCCCCGATCTGGACTTCTTTGGTTTCTCCTTCTGGCTGAGGGCGGAGTTCTTCGCGAGCTCGGATTCCCCCGAGTTCTATAGTATTGGTTTCTTTTCCTCTAGGGTCGCCTTTAAGGTTCAGACTTTAGTTGTAATAGCGCCGCACGAGTCTTTGGTCTCCCTTTATGGTAGCGATCCCTTCTGGAGTGGGGAACTTCATGCATAGGTGTGGAGTGGAGACCACAGCAGTGAGCTGGTTTAACGCTGTCCGACCTATTAACGCATTGTAGGCTGAGCTTACGTCGACTATAATATAGTCTATGCTTAACGTCCTAGACCGAGTTCCTTTTCCAAAGGTTGTGTGTAGTGGGATGTACCCTAATGGCTGAATTGGGGCGTCTCCTAGCCCAAATAGACTATTTGGATATGCTCTGAGCTCTTTTTCTTGTAAGCCGAGCTTGTCGAAAGCGGATTTGAACAGTATATTCGCAAAGCTTCCTTGGTCGACCAATGTTCGGTGGAGGTTGGCATTGGCAAGTATTATGGTAACGACCACGGGGTCATCATGCCCCAGAATGATGCCCGTGGCATCTTCTTGAGTGAAGGTAATAGTGGGGAGGTCGACCAACCTGTTTCCTTCTACATGGAACACCTCTTTAAGGTGTCTTTCGCGGGACGACTTAGAGATCCCTCCTCCTGCGAATCCTCTGTTTATCATGTGAACATGCCTCTCAGGGGTGTGAGGGGACGTTCAGCTTGTCTGGCCTATTCGTCCCTTTTTCTCTTCTTTGGTTCGTCCATTCTGTTGGCTAAGAACCGATCTAATCTTCCTTCTCGGGCCAGCTTTTCTATGACGTTCTTTAGGAAGTAGCATTCATTGGTATGGTGCCCGTAGACTCGGTGGTACTCGTAATACTCAGTCCGACTTCCTCCTCTTTTGTGTTTAATCGGATGAGGGGGCGAGATCCTTTCAGTGTTTCATATCTCTCTGTAAACATCCACAAGGGACACCTTGAGGAGAGTGTAGTTGTGGTATTTTCTGGGCTTTTCAGTAGGTTGGTCTTCTTTTTTCCTAGACTCTTTATCCTTGTCCCGAGGTGGGTAGGAGAATCCGGATTTTGAGGTTTCTCCTAGTCGAGAGTTTTCCTCCATATTAATAAACTTTTCAGCCCGTTCTTGTACCTCGTTTAGAGATGTGGGGTATTTTTTGGATATGGAGTGGCTAAAAGGTCCTACTCACAGGCCATTGATCAGACCCATGATGGCTACTTTTGTGGGCAGACTTTGTATGTCCAAACATGCCTTGTTGAATCTTTCCATGTAGTTACGGAGGCTCTCCCGATCTCCTTGCTTAATCCTTAACAGGCTTGGGGCATGTTTGGCTTTGTCTTTCTGGATAGAGAATCTGGCTAGGAACTTTTTGGCGAGATCATCGAAGCTTGCTATTGATCTTGGCGGCAAGCTGTCGAACCACTTTATTGCCGTCTTGGTCAAAGTGGTCGGGAAAGCTTTACAACGGATTGCATCTAAGGCATCCGTAAGATACATCCGACTTCTGAAATTGCTGAGGTGATGGCTTGGATTGGACGTTCCATCATACAGAGTCATTCGGGGGTTTTGAAATCCTTCGGGACTTTAGCCTTCATGATCTCTTTTGTGAGCGGATCTTGTTCCTTGTGGGGGTCGTCCTCGTGGCTGGATCGAGTGGTCTTAGTTTTGAGATCAGGTTCGAGTTTTAGGAGCTTATCCTCCAACTCTCGACGTCATCTTGTTTCTCTACGAAGGTCTCGCTCAGCCTCCCGTTGTCGGTCGGCTTCTTGTTCCAGCTGTTTAAGACGATGTTGTTGTTCTCAAATAGCTTCCAAGATTTTTGTGTTTGGGGGTTGTTTATCCCCCTTGTTTTGAGGTGTTTCTTTCAGTGTGGCATTCGTGTTCTTATGCGGCGTTCTGTCCTCCAAGCCAGAGTTGTGATCGTTGTCGAGGTTTCCCTCCATGATGATGGGATAACTTCCAGGTTCCCCGGCAACAGCGCCAATATTCCGAGGGTTACCTGAAACTAAAGGCTGATCTCGGAGGAGATCTGCTGTGGTGGTCAGAGCTGTCATGTCTGACTTGTGGGATCTGGTGATGCTGCTGATCCTTGATCACCGGAGGGTGGTAGTACCTGCAAGAGACTCTGATGCTTAAGTTAGCACGTGCTTTAGGCAGATTTTTTGTGTAGGATCAGAGTATGAGTTATACCTGGGTGCTCGAGTGTATTTATAGTAGTCTGGGATGACCTCCCTTGAGATAAGTTTGTTTATCTTATCTTATCTTTTATGGGTGGGCCCCCTTATCTTTAGGCCAGCCGCCTTTAGGTGGACTGTGATCTTCTGTTTTTGGCCTACTTGGGCCCTTTGGCCAAGCTCTTTGGGCAGAGGTCGGTATCGTCTAACCTTTATCAGAGGTCGATCATTTTTATCTTTATTCAACTCGACTCACCTAACTCGACCCATGGTATGAACATGTGTTAATATTGTTCTTGGATTGCCTATATTAATAACTCTGTTTAACTGCTAATCGCCATATTTGTCGTATTTGCTCCTGTTTGTATTTAAATCTTATTACTTGTGTTTTTTGCTATCAAACTGATTACTGAATTAAATACTGATCAACTGTGATACTGAAAAGAAAGATGCTGGGAGGTATTGGGGAGAACGGAGATTAAGGACCACTGATATAGATGAGGACTTAGTATATTCTGACCCTGTTTGGTTAGTAAAACCCTAAGCTTGAATCTTGGATGTTGGAGTTTAGAATTTCCTAGCGGGTTCATATAGTTTTACATAGTCTCTATTTGAAACTATTACTCAACTAGGAACCTTTAGGTTCTCACCCGTTGTGGAATTTGTTGATTTTCAGATACAGGACGTGACGCACCCCGTTGAGTGTGCTAGATTTCTCTTTGTAAAGCGAAGACTATTCTGGGATTGTATTTTATACTTAGTATATCTATTCTCCACTTTTGAATATGTTATATCCCTCTTATAGTTTTTTTTTTAGAGAAACAGGTTCGTGTTTTGGTATATGACAAATCACAATTTGATGGTTTATTTTGTATTGAAATGAGTGAATTTTATCAACTTATTCTATATTTATTCATTGAAATAGCATGGTTTTGTGAATTTTTCCTAGATTGTGCTTAAGGTTAAAAACATACTTTTTAGGCTCTTAATTTGCTAAATTTAATTCACTTTAATCCCATTCGATGCCTTGATGTGTTTGTTAAAATGATTTCAGGTTTAGAAGGCAAAGATGGATTGAAGAAGTGAAGAAAAAGAATGCAAATTGGAGAATTTATAAAGAAATGAAGTATGGAGCATTTCAGGGTCATGCGTATGCACGCCTTATGCGTACGCATAAATGTCAAGTTGTGTGTATGCATGCCTCATGCATATGCATGTTTTGGAAATTCGCGAATTCATGCATACGCATGCCTCATGCGTACGCATGACTGTCAGCACATGACTTCACTTAAGTGAACACGTGGGTCACGATTTCAGGGCTTTCTTGTACCCAATCCAACTCATCTCTGAAATATTTCAAGGCAAACTCAAGGAGGAAGAGGGGAGAGCAATTAAGATAGTTTTTGTGATGTTTTAGGTTAGATTTCTAGAGAGAGAAGAGAGCTTCTCTCTAGAATTTAGGATTTTAGGTTATTTCTCTCCATAGATTTAAGTTTTGATCTTGTTTTAAGTTAGTTTTAATTATAATTTCTTGTTCTAGCATCTTAATTATCTTAATTTACTTGTTAATTTCTTCTATTTTTGTTGCTTCTATGCTTATGAACCTTTGTTCATTTTGATCCATTTAATACAATTTTGATGGGTACTGGTGTATGACTGTGTCTTTTATAATTTTGATCTCAATAAACAAACATTATATATATACTTGCGTTTCTATATTTTGACAGACATAAATACCAAAAACAAATGTTTCCTCAAGTCTTTTATTGCAATCCATTATTATTTTCTTATTTATTTATTTATTTATTATAGGGTGCAT
>NC_029792.2:76398496-76408814 GCF_000816755.2 Arachis ipaensis
GAGCTCACAAGGAAAAACATAACTCTTATATAACTCTAATTGCACGGGGCATTGAAACCCCTCTGCAGTCATCCTCAAGTATGAGACTTAACTCAAGATATGGCATATCTACAAAATGGTATCCTAACTTGATCTAGTCCTTCTTTTGCCAAACAATCTGCTGCCTTGTTTCCTTCCCTGAAGGTGTGCTCCATTTTCACCACCCAATCTTTATTCAACCATCTCCTTATATTTTGAATGAGACCATTCGGAGGCCTGCTTCCTCCTCTTTCCTTTTCTATTGTCTCAAGAACAGCTTTTGAATCAAGTTCTAGAATTATTCTCCTAAAACCGAAGTCCCACACTGTTCGGAGTCCCAACAAAACTCCCTAAAGTCCAGCTTGATAAGCCGAGCATCTCCCTATATTAGCACAAAATCCCGCCACCCATTTTCCTAGTTCGTTTCTAATTAGTCCTCCACAAGCTGCATTTTCTATATTCCCATTTGAAGCCCCATTAGTATTTAATTTCATCCAAGTGCTATTGGGAGGGGAAACCCAAGCAATATTGAGTTCTATTCTTCTTTCCACAGGCTTTATTATCTCTTCCTTCCTAAAAGCTTCTAAAATAGCTTTTCCATATGACTTAATCACAAAAAGCTAATTTAGAGATCTCTGAAAATGGGGTTCAAAAATTTTCTTATTTCTCCATTTTCACAACCACCAACAAGTGGTTAGGAATTGTGTTATCCAAGGAATTTGGTTATGGCGCCCGACCCCATCTGAGCCAAGCCTCGAAGGGAGATCTAAAGAAGTTCTGGAGGTAAGAGGGATGAATTATCTGGGTCCAAACCGTCGAAGCTGCCGAGCAGTCTCTCAGAATATGTGTGCGATCCTCAATTGTACCATAGCATCTATGACAAAAAGGGAATGCTCCAAAAATCCTACTACTTCTTTCTGTTGTCATTATTTTTTTATGGGTTAACATCCAAGCAAAGCACTTCAGTTTTTGGGGTCTTTCTATCTCCATATCATCATCCAAATTTGATCCTGGGTCTCAGGTTGGTTAGCAATTTTGGGATACATGGATGCCACTGAGAGAATTCTCCACTTTGCGATAGGTTTCATAGGATCCTATCTTCCCCTAATTCATCCATAGGCGGGTGAATGGCGTGGATTTGATGAACAATATTTTCAGGCAAGAATCTTCTTAAAAAGGTAGATCCCATTCTTGTTCTTGATTAATGGCTTCTGCTACTGTGAGATTTTGGAGGTCTGGTAAGATTGGATTGGAAACTTTATTGATTAATGCTTGTTCTCCTTTAACCCAGCTATCGTGCTAGATTTTTATAGAAGTTCCATCTCCAACAGCATATGAGATATTCTGCTTGAACCTTTTCCAAATCTTCACTATGCTCTTCCATAGCTCAGAGTCTGCTGCTTTACACTCAATCTTTTGCGGAAGATTATTACCTTTGCCATATTTATCATAGATCACTTGAGCCCATCTCGCCTACTTTTCTGTTAGAAGCCTCTAACACAATTTTGTCAGAAGTGCTTCGTTCATCCAGATTAGTTTTCGAAAACCCAATCCACCATTTCTTTTTGGTTTGCAAATTATATTCCATCCCAAACTATAAAATTTTCTCTCTCCTTGTTTATCACTCCATATAGATTGTCTCTGTAATTTCTCCACTTCTTGACATATTCCTTTTAGCAGTTGACTATGTATCATCTCATAATTTAGGGAAGGTGAAATAACCGACTGTGCAAAAGTTATTCTTCCTGCAAAGGTGAGGTAATTAGCTTTCCAGCCACTCAATTTATTCTTTATTCTTTCTATTGCTCCTCTATAATTCTCCTTTTTAACTTTGCAATTTGTTATCATGATTCCAAGATATTTCCCTATGTTTTGTAGCTGGTTGTCCACTGCATCTAGTGATTTCTACTTTTAGATGACGTTCAAAATTTCTTGAGAAGATTATTGACAATTTTGCTGTATTAACTTTCAGTCAGATGCCTGGCAGAATCTATTCAATGTGTCCAGGAGTTTCTTCAATTGGTTTTTGGAAGCCTCTGCAAACAAGAGAAGGTCATTTACGAACAGAAGGTGAGATATAAGGGGCCCTTCCCTCCCTGCTTTGACAGGGATCCAGCTTTATTTTACCACTTCTTCCTCTATCATGTGATAAAATTTTTCTATGGTTATTACGAACAGGTAGGGTGACATAGGGTCTCCCTGCCTGATTCCTCTTGTAGGGAGGAAAGCTTTAGTTTGGCAGCCATTCCATAATATCTTGTATTCTACTGAAGTTATGCATTTCATTATTAATTGTTTAAAGTGGCCTATTAATAGTTTGGAAGATTTGAAAAATATAGTAATACTAGAATCCCAATGAGGGAATAAAAGTTCAATATTTTAAAATTTTATTTTTCAAAATACGCGGTACCGGATAGACTAGAGTCGGTACTGCCGGCTTAAGTAATGGTATGCATTTTTACAAAAATCTTTCGCAAAAGATACATTTTCTAAATCAGAAAAATTCATCGAATTCAAATTTTACCTTTAAATTTTCAAACTAAAACTTCTAAATTTTGAATCTACTCTGGACACTTAAAAATTATTATTTTATTAAAGTGGTTTTACGTGAAAACTCCGATCCTTACATTCTCCCCTCCTAATTAGGAAGTTTGTCCCCAAAACTCGAATTACGTGATATATCCTCCACGAAGCAGTCTGCTACCAATGTTGTCAACCCAAACAAGTCGTCAAAGCACCTCGTCCACCAAAGTTCTACCGTGTCAATGTTCCCTCTCGCCTTCCGCTGCGTCACTCTGATTATTCATCACTAAGAATCCAACTTACTCTACTACCTCGAACAGAAATTTTTACTTTAAAACAAATACCGTTTTTGTAACAATTTGCAAAGCTTTCAAAAAAATTTCAATCTAAACCTTTTTAATGTCAGAGCTTTTTCAAAAGACTCAAAAATCATTTATTCATAAATCAGCTACTTTAAATCATGATTTCCTTAAATTCATTAAAATTCTTAAATCATAGCTTTTCAATTACACCATTGCAATTCCCCGGCAACGGCGCCAAAAACTTGAAAGAGGGTTATCGTTGGTTAGGAATTTTCACAAAATAATTTTGTTGCTAGTATAGTTCCCAACCAACAAACAACACTCAATCAAAGTTTTAATATTGGTTGTCACAAGTACAAACCCTAATAAAATAAACCGAAGTATTCAAACCTCGGGTCGTCTCACAAAGAATTGCAATGAAGTGCTCAATTATTGGCTATGAAGGAACAAGGGAATTTGATTTGGTAATTGGCAAGAAATGTAAATAACAAGAAAGTAAATAACAATTAACTAATAAAGGAAAGGAAAAGAACTCTTGGCTAAGGCATGGAAATTGAGATCATCGTCCTTGTCTACAAACCATGTATTGACAATTATGAGGGGCCAACCTATCAAGTCTACTTCTATGCTTGAAGTACGTCAAAAGTCTACTTCTAAGCTTGAAGTACGTCAAATAGGCTTGATCAACATCAACCCATAAGTCCCAACCTAGCTACTAATTGACTTAGTAGTAGGCTAGCGTTAATATGTATCAAATTGACCACTAAGGGTTCTCAAATCACCAAATCAATGAGACCCAATGACTCAAGGTCACCCAATTCCCTCAGCCTAGGCCAAGAGTAAAGAAAACTACTCTAAAACTAGTGAAAATATTTTATCAAACACCTAGAGTGCAATAAAAGTAAATATCACAAAAAGGAAGAATTTATAAAACCCATAACTAACATAAGCAAGAAATCAACAATAGCAACTAAGATAAACATAAAAATACATGAAAATATGAAATTGCATTAAAAAAATTGAAATTTAACATCGGTTCATCAACATAAAAGAGAGCAAAATAAGAAATTAACAAGAGAAGTAGATAAACCAAGGTGCTAGAGCAAATAAAAGTAAAGGAAAACTAAAATAAAACAAGATTAAAATATAGATCTAAAAGGAATTAAAATAAGAACCCTAAAATCTAGAGAAAGTAGAGAGCCTCTCTCTACAATTCTACCCTAAAATATGATGAAAAACTATACTATGACTACTCCCCCCCCCCCAATTCCCTTGCAAAAGCATCAGAAATGAGTTGGATTTGGGCCTCTTTGAGCTCAGAAATCGCCCCCAGCGTATTGCCTTTATTGAAGTCACGTGTCGCTGGTCACGTGTATGCATCATTGGCAAAATTCCTCTTCACGCGTGTGTAAAGTCCCACATCGGTTGGGGAGGGGAACGAAGCATGCCTTATAAGGGTGTGGATACCACTCCCTAGCATGACGCGTTTTGACGAGTGAGTGTGGGGGGTTTCAGCTATCATCCCTATCGTCAAAGGCAAAACCGTGAGGCCTTGTGTGCCAAAGCAGACAATATCGTGCTAGCGGGTGGTCTGGACTGTTACAGCATGCGCGTGGGTGACGCGTGCGCGTGGCCTTGAGTTCAGCAAATCCTTATTTCTTCATGAATTCTCCATTTTTTGCATGCTTTTTCTTCATTCCTTCAACCCAATCTTTGCCTTCTAATACTGAAATCACTTAACAAACACATCAAGGCATCGAATGGAATTTAAGTGAATTAAATTTATCAGTTTTTGGGCCTAAAAAATATGTTTTCACTCTTAAGCACAAATTAGGATAAATTCACAAAACCATGCTATTTCATTGAATAAATGTGAGAAAAATTGATAAAATCCCCTAAATTCAACACAAGATAAACCATAAAATTTGGGTTTATCAAACCTCCCCACACTTACACTAAGCATGTCCTCATGCTAAACCAAGAAAGACTAGAAATGGGGTATGAACATTTATTCAATGCAAATAAAATATATGAACCTATCTACATGCATGCAACTAAGTGCAAGATGCTTCTACCTACTTGGTTAAAAGTAAATCAATCTTCAAGAACATATATGAACAAGTAGGGCTAAGGTCATATGACGTTTCATGAATCCCACCAATTCAAATATCAAAATGAAGTTCAAACAGACTTGCAAGAAGAAAGCTCATGAAAGCCGGGAACAAGGAATTGAGCATCGAACCCTCACTGGAAGTGTATCCGCTCTAGTCGCTCAAGTGTATAGGGTTGATTCACTCAATTCTCCTTTAATCATGCTTTCGAAGATTTGTTTTTCATCTAACAATCAACAATTATTCGATGCATGCATACATTTATCATGAGGACTTATCTTTAGGTTGTAATGGGGCTAGGGTAAAGGTAAGGATGCATATATGGCCAAGTGAGCTTGAAATTTGAATCTTTGATTAACCTAAGCTCTCACCAAACACATATAACAACCTATACAATTCTAATACAATACCTAGCTACCCATGATTCCCACTTTCTTTTCCACATACTGATGCATTCCCTTTTCAATCACATCCCATATGCATTGTTATTATTACTTTACTCTGGGGCATTTTTGTCCCCTTTTTTTGTTCCTTTTTCTATATATTTTTTTCTTTCTTTCATTTTTCTATATTTCTTTTTTCTACATTCTTTTTATTTTTCTTTTCCTTTTCTTCTTTTTTTTTTTATTTTTTTTCAAGATGAAATGTATACAAGAGTATCAATGCATATGGTTGAAACATTTAGTGCATGAATATATACCCAATCCCATTATTTTCAACAAAAATATAAAATACACTTTTACCTCAACCAATGTTCCCAAGTTTGCCATACCCAAATGATACACGCCCTCACTAGCCTAAGATAATTAAAGATCCAAATTAAGGGACATTTATTATTTTTCACTTAGGGATAGTGATGTGCTAAAATTAAGAACAAAAGGGATTAAATAGGCTCAAAATTGGCAAACAATGGTTGATGCAAGGTCGGCTATTTGGGTAAGTGAGCTAAATGAAATGATGGCCTCAATCATATAAATGTATGTATACATGGAATAATGGACATAAAGAATCAAACAAATCAAAGATTATAATCATAGAAAGGGAATAATACGCTCAAGAATGGAATATAGTGGTTATATAATGTAACCATATAATTGGGCTCAAAACTCACATGCTTGTGTGTTCTTAGATCAAAAATCATGTTCCAAAATTAATTCCTTCAAGCAAGTTCAACACAAAAATTTTTTAAATTGGTAGGGTGCCCTAAAATAGTTTTCTTGCAAGAGAAGTCATCACTTCAACCAAGTAGTCCTAACATAAAAAGAAGTGGTGGAATATATACAAATTCTAACTAACATGCAACCTATCATGCAATGCAACAACTAGCTAACAAAGGAAATTAAGAATTGGTGTTGAAAAAGGAAGTGGTTACCCACGGAGGTCGGTCCTCGACCTCCCCATACTTGAAGATTGCACCGTCCTCGGTGCATGCAAAGAAGAGCAAGGTGGATGAGTTGCTACAACTGATGAGCTTCTTCAAAAGATTGTGCGGGTGAACTTTTTTGTTGCCTCATTTTGAAGTTTTTCCTTTCCCTTTCTTGGTGGCCAGCCTAAAAGGAGAGAAAAAGAAAGAAAATTAAGCCCACAGCAAAGATGTCAAAGCAAACAGAACCTAGGCGGGGCTAATGCCAAATAAGAGCAGGGTTCTCAACTACATGGTAGTTACAACAAATAAATGAGAGAGCAATTGATGAGCGGATAATTTATACGCTTTTTGGCATTATTTTTAGTATGTTTTTAGTAGAATCTAGTTACTTTTAGGGATGTTTTCATTAGTTTTTATGTTAAATTACCATTTTTGGACTTTACTATGAGTTTGTGTGTTTTTCTGTGATTTCAGGTATTTTCTGGCTGAAATTGAGGGACTTGAGCAAAAACTAGATTTAGAGGTTGAAGAAGGACTGCTGATGCTGTTGGATTCTGACCTCCCTGCACTCAAAGTGGATTTTCTGGAGCTACAGAACTCAAAATGGCGCGCTTCCAATTGAGTTTGAAAGTAGACATCCAGGGCTTTCCAGTAATATATAATAGTCCATACTTTGGCCGAGTTTAGATGACGAAAAAGGGCGTTGAACGCCAGTTCTACGCTGCAGTCTGGAGTTAAACGCCAGAAACACGTCACGAACCAGAGTTGAACGCCAAAAACACGTTACAACTTGGTGTTCAACTCCAGAAGAAGCCTCTGCACGTGTAAACTTCAAGCTCAGCCCAAGCACACACCAAGTGGGCCCCGGAAGTGGATTTATGCATCAATTACTTACTTCTGTAAACCCTAGTAGCTAGTTTAGTATAAATAGGACTTTTTACTATTATATTTAGATCTTCGAATCATCTTATGATTTTTAGTTCATCTGGAGATCATATTGATCATATTTGGGGGCTGGCCATTCGGCCATGCCTGAACCTTCATTACTTATGTATTTACAACGGTAGATTTCTGCACTCCATAAATTAAGGTGTGGAGCTCTGCTGTTCCTCATGATTTAATGCAAAGTACTACTATTTTTCTATTCAATTCAACTTATTCCGCTTCTAAGATATCCATTCGCACCCAAGAACATGATGAATGTGATGATTATGTGACGCTCATCTTCATTCTCACTTATGAACGCGTGCCTGACAAACACTTCCGTTCTACATGCAAACAAGCTAGAATGAGTATCTCTTAGATATCTAATACAGGGGACCGAGTCTGAGTTGTTGGTGTCTTCGTGGTATAAGTTAGAACCCATGGATGGCCATTCCTGAGATCCGGAAAGTCTAAACCTTGTCTGTGGTATTCCGAGTAGGATCTGGGAAGGGATGGCTGTGACGAACTTCAAACTCGCGAGTGCTGGGCGTAGTGACAGACGCAAAAGGATAGTAAATCCTATTCCAGTATGATCGAGAACCTCCAGATGATTAGCCATGCCGTGACAAAGCATTTGGACCATTTTCACAGAGAGGATGGGATGTAGCCATTGACAACGGTGATGCCCTTACAGAAAGCTTGCCATGGAAAGGAGTAAGACTGATTGGATGAAGACAGCAGAAAAGCAGAGGTTCAGAGGAATGAAAGCATCTCTACACGCTTATCTGAAATTCTCACTAATGATTTACATAAGTATTTCTATCTTTATTTTATGTTTATTTATTATTATTATTCGAAAACTCCATAACCATTTGATATCCGCCTGACTGAGATTTACAAGGTGACCATAGCTTGCTTCATACCAACAATCTCCGTGGGATCGACCCTTACTCACGTAAGGTTTTATTACTTGGACGACCCAGTGCACTTGCTGGTTAGTTGTGCGAAGTTGTGAAGTTATGTTTGCACCATGGTATTGTGCACCAGCTTTTGGCGCCATTGCCAGGGAGAGAACGAACAACAAATTTTACAACCTCAGAGTAACAATTTCGCATACCAAGTTTTTGGCACCGTTACAGGGGATTGTTTTGAGTTTGGACAACTGACGGTTCATCTTGTTGCTCAGATTAGGTAATTTTCTTTTCAAAAATTTTTCAAAAATCTTTCAAAAATTTCTCCTTTATTTTCAAAAAAAAAAATTAATTTATGTTCTTCAAAATTTTTAAGAATGAATTCTAGAGTTTCATGAAGCATGATGAAGCCTGGCTGGCTGTAAAGCCATGTCTAATTCTTGGACTGAGGCTTCCACTTATAAGTATATGAAGTTGGATGAAGTATCAGCTGTTGTATGCTTGATAGGTATCTGCTGAAGCTTGGCTAGCCATTGGCCATGTCTAGTGTTTTGGACCGGAGCTTTCACTGAAAGCTTGGCTGGCTAGTGAGCCATGTCTAATTCCTGGACTGAAGCTTTAGACTAAGAGTGCAAGATTCCTGGAATTCATATTAAAAATTTTGGAATCCTTATTTTTCTTTTTCAAATAATTTTCGAAAAATACCAAAAAATTAATAAAATCATAAAATCAGAAAATATGATCTTCATAGTGTTCTTGGTGTTCATCTTGACATTCATAGCATTCTTGCATGCATTCAATGTTTTGATCCAAAATTCTCATGCATTGAGTCTTTTTCATGTTTTTCTCTTTCTTCATTAAAAATTCAAAAATAAAAAAAATATCTTTCCCTTTTTCTTCTCATAAATTCGAAAATTTGAGTTGACTTTTTCAAAACTTTTTAAAATTTAGTTATTTCTTATGAGTCAAATCAAATTTTCAATTTAAAAATCATATCTTCTTCAAAATCTTTTTCAACAATCATATCTTTTTCATTTTTCTTATTTATTTTCAAAAATTTTAAAAACATTTTTCAAAAATCTTTTTCTTAATTTTACATCATATTTTCGAAAATATCATCAACAATTAATATTTTGATTCAAAAATTTCGAGTTTGTTACTTACTTGTTAAGAAAGATTCAAACTTTAAGTTCTAGAATCATATCTTGTGATTTCTTGTGAATCAAGTCATTAATTGTGATTTTAAAAATCAAATCTTTTTCAAAACTAATTTCAATCATATCTTTTCAAAAATATCTTTTTATCTTATCTTTTTCAAAATTTGATATTAAAATATCTTTTCTAACTCCTTATCTTCTTATCTTTTCAAAATTGATTTTCAAATCTTTTTCAACTAACTAATTGACTTTTTGTTTGTTTCTTATCTTTTTCAAAACTACCTAACTAACTCTCTCTCTAATTTTCAAAAATCTCTTCCCTCTTTTTCAAAAATTCTTTTTAATTAACTAATTGTTTCAATTTTTAATTTTAATTTTATTTCATTCCTAATTTTCGAAAATTACTAACCTTTTTCAAAAACACTATTTTCGAAATTTAACTTTAAATTTTAATTTTTAGTTTTCGAAAATCCTCTCACCTCTCATCTCTTTCTATTTATTTATTCATCTACTAACACTTCATCTCACCCAAATTCGAACCCACTCTTCCATCTATGTTCGAATTTTCTCTTCTTTCCTTCTTTACATTACATTCTTTTTCTTCTTCTACTCACAAAGGGGAACCTCTATACCTGGGTAAAAAGGATCCCTATTATTATTATTTTTCTGTTCCCTCTTTTTCATATGAGCAGGAGCAAGGACAAGAATATTCTTGTTGAAGCAGACCCTGAACCTGAAAGGACTCTGAAGAGGAAACTAAGAGAAGCTAAAATACAACAATCCAGAGACAACCTTACAGAAATTTTCGAACAAGAAGAGGAGATGGCAGCTGAAAATAATAATGCAAGGAGGATGCTTGGTGACTTTACTGCACCTAATTCCAAATTACATGGAAGAAGCATCTCCATCCCTGCCATTGGAGCAAACAATTTTGAGCTTAAGCCTCAACTAGTTTCTCTGATGCAACAAAACTGCAAGATCATTTTCAGTTCTTAACTGAAGATCA
>NC_029792.2:76409031-76409254 GCF_000816755.2 Arachis ipaensis
AGAAGGGAGTTCTTGAAATTGATACTCTGAATGCCATATTGGCTCAGAATAAAATATTGACTCAGCAAGTCAATACGATTTTCCAGAGTCTGAATGGAATGCAAGCTGCATCCAACAGTACTCAAGAGGCATCTTCTGAAGAAGAAGCTTATGATCCTGAGAACCATGCAATAGCAGAGGTAAATTACATGGGTGAACCTTATGGAAACACATATAATCCATC
>NC_029792.2:76409469-76409614 GCF_000816755.2 Arachis ipaensis
GAGGCATCTTTTGAAGAAGAAGCTTATGATCCTGAGAACCCTGCAATAGTAGAGGTAAATTATATGGGTGAACCTTATGGGAACACCTATAACCCCTCATGGAGAAATCACCCAAATTTCTCATGGAAGGATCAACAAAAGCATC
>NC_029792.2:76411007-76474404 GCF_000816755.2 Arachis ipaensis
TTAATAATGGTGGAAGAAACAGGTTTAGCAATAGCAAGCCTTTTCCATCATCCACTCAGCAACAGACAGAGAACTATGAACAAAATACCTCTAATTTAGCAAACTTAGTCTCTGATCTATCTAAGGCCACTGTGAGTTTCATGAATGAAACAAGGTCCTCCATTAGAAATTTGGAAGCACAAGTGGGCCAGCTGAGTAAAAGAATCACTGAAACCCCTCCTAGTACTCTCCAAAGCAATACAGAAGAGAATCCAAAAGGAGAGTGCAAGGCCATTGAATTAATTACCATGGCCGAACCTGTAAGGGAGGTTGAGGACGTGAATCCCAGTAAGAAAGACCTCCTCAAGGCTTTAATAATGGTGGAAGAAACAGGTTTAGCAATAGCAAGCCTTTTCCATCATCCACTCAGCAACAGACAGAGAACTATGAACAAAATACCTCTAATTTAGCAAACTTAGTCTCTGATCTATCTAAGGCCACTGTGAGTTTCATGAATGAAACAAGGTCCTCCATTAGAAATTTGGAAGCACAAGTGGGCCAGCTGAGTAAAAGAATCACTGAAACCCCTCCTAGTACTCTCCAAAGCAATACAGAAGAGAATCCAAAAGGAGAGTGCAAGGCCATTGAATTAATTACCATGGCCGAACCTGTAAGGGAGGTTGAGGACGTGAATCCCAGTAAGAAAGACCTCCTGGGACGTCCAGTGTTCAATAAAGAGTATCCCTTTGAGGAACCAAAGGACTCTGAGGCTCATCTAGAGACCATAGAGATTCCATTAAACCTCCTTATGCCCTTCATGAGTTCTGATGAGTATTCTTCTTCTGAAGAGAATGAGGATGTCACTGAAGAACAAGTTGCCAAGTTCCTTGGTGCAATCATGAAGCTGAATGCCAATTTATTTGGTAATAAGACTTGGGGAGATGAACCTCCCCTGTTCACCAATGAACTAAATGCATTGGATCAACTGAGATTGCCTCAGAAGAAATAGGATCCTGGAAAGTTCCTAATACCTTGCACCATAGGCACCATGACCTTTGAGAAGGCTCTATGTGACCTTGGGTCAGGAATAAACCTCATGCCACTCTCTGTAATGGAGAAACTGGGAATCTTTGAGGTACAAGCTGCTAAAATCTCATTAGAGATGGCAGACAATTCCAGAAAATAGGCTTATGGACAAGTAGAGGACATGTTAGTAAAGGTTGAAGGCCTTCACATCCCTGCTAATTTCATAATCCTAGATACTGGGAAGGATGAGGATGAATCCATCATCCTTGGAAGACCCTTCCTAGTCACAGCAAGAGCTGTGATTGATGTTGACAGAGGAGAATTAGTCCTTCAATTGAATGAGGACTCCCTTGTGTTTAAAGCACAAGGTTATCATCCTGAAAACATGGAAAAGAGGCACGATAAGCTTCTCTCACTGCAGAGTCAACCAAAGCCCCCACAGTCAAACTCTAAGTTTGGTGTTGGGAGGCCTCAGCCAAACTCTAAGTTTGGTGTTGAACTCCCATATCCAAACTCTAAGTTTAGTGTTAGGAGTCTATAAAATTGACCTGATCACCTATGTGGCTCCATGAGAGCCCACTGTCAAGCTATTGACATTAAAGAAGCGCTTGTTGGGAGGCAACCCAATTTTTATTTATCTAATTTTATTGTTATTTCATGTTTTATTAGGTTCATGATCATGTGGAGTCACAAAATAAATAAAAAAAAAATTAAAAATAGAATCAAAAACAGCAGAAGAAAAATCACACCCTGGAGGAAGGGCTAAACGCTAGTAAGGAGCATCTGGCTGGCGTTCAACGCCAGAACAGAGCATGGATCTAGCGTTGAACGCCCAAAACAAGCAGCATCCTGGAGTTCAGATGCCAGGAATGCACACTGAGGAAAGCTGGCACTGAACGCCAGAAACAAGCATAGAACTGGCGTTCAACGCCAGAAACATGCTGCATCTGGGCGCTGAACGCCCAGAACAAGCACCAATTCGGCGTTTAAACGCCAGAATTGCATGCAAAGGCATTTTACATGCCTAATTGGTGCAGGGATGCAATTCCTTGACACCTCAGGATCTGTGGACCCCACAGGATCATCTCAGCATCTGTGGACCCCACAGGATCTCCACCTATCTCCACTCATACTCTTCCCTCTTCTCAATGTTCATCCTCTCTTCCCAATAAACATCCTTCTCCAAAACCCTTCACCAATCACCTTAAGCTCTCTTCCCTATCACCCATTCACCACTCACATCCATCCACTCTTCCCCATAAACCTACCTCATAAACCCCACCTACCTTCAAAATTCAAAATCATTTTCACACAACACAACCCTCTCTTCCTCTTCTTGGCCGAAACACAAACCTCTCTCCCTCTCCTCCATTTCTTCTTCTTCTTCATCTCTCCTTTCTTCTCTTGCTTGAGGGCGAGCAATATTCTAAGTTTGGTGTGGTAAAAGCATAAAGCTTTTTGTTTTTCCATTACCATTGATGGCACCTAAGACCGGAGAATCCTCTAGAAAAGGGAAAGGGAAGACAAAAGCTTCCACCTCCGAGTCATGGGAGATGGAAAGATTCATCTCCAAAACCCATCAAGACCACTTCTATGATGTTGTGGCCAATAAGAAGGTGATCCCCGAAGTCCCTTTCAAATTCAAGAAAAATGAGTATCCGGAGATCCGACATGAAATCCATAGAAGAGGTTGGGAAGTTCTAACAAACCCCATCCAACAAGTCGGAATCCTAATGGTTCAAGAGTTCTATGCTAATGCATGGATCACTAGGAACCATGATCAAAGTAAGAACCCAAACCCAAAGAATTATCTCACCATGGTTCGGGGGAATTACTTAGATTTTAGTCCAGAAAATGTGAGGTTGGCGTTCAACTTGCCAACAATGGAAGAGAACGTACGCCCCTACACAAGGAGAGTCAACTTTGATCAAAGGTTGGACCAAGTCCTCATGGACATATGTGTGGAAGGAGCTCAATGGAAGATTGACTCAAAAGGCAAACCGGTTCAACTGAGAAGACTGGACCTTAAGCCTGTAACTAGAGGATGGTTGGAGCTCATTCAATGCTCAATCATTCCCACTACTAACCGGTCTGAAGTTACTATAAACCAGGCCATCATGATCCATAGCATCATGATTGGAGAAGAGGTGGAGGTTCATGAGATTATACCTCAAGAACTCTACAAGGTGGCTAACAAGGCCTTCACTATGGCAAGGTTAGCTTTTCTCCACCTCATTTGCCATCTATGCAACTCAGCTGGGATTGACATAGAGGGAGATATCCTCATTGATGAGGACAAGCCCATCACTAAGAAAAGGATGGAGCAAACAAGAGAGCCTATTCATGGATCTCAAGAGACGCATGAAGAAGCTCAAATCCCTGAGATGCCTCAAGGGATGCACTTTCCTCCACAGAATTTTTGGGAGCAAATCAACACCTCCCTAGGAGAACTGAGTTCCAACATGGGACAACTAAGGGTGGAACATCAAGAGCACTCAATCATCCTCTATGAAATTAGAGAAGATCAAAGAGCTATGAGGGAGGAGCAACAAAGACAAGGAAGAGACATAGAAGAGCTCAAGGACATCATTGGTTCCTCAAGAAGAAAACGCCACCATCACTAAGGTGGACTCATTCCTTGTTCTCAAATTTTCTTTATGTTAAATGCTTATCTATGTTTGTGTCTTCATTACATGATCATTAGTATTTAGTAACTTTGTCTTAAAGTTATGAATGTCCTATGAATCCATCACCTCTCTTAAATGAAAAATGTTTTTAATTCAAAAGAACAAGAAGTACATGAGTTTCGAATTTATCCTTGAACTTAGTTTAATTATATTGATGTGGTGACAATGCTTCTTGTTTTCTGAATGAATGCTTGAACAGTGCATATGTCTTTTGAAGTTGTTGCTTAAGAATGTTAAATATGTTGGCTCCTGAAAGAATGATGACAAGGAGACATGTTATTTGATAATCTGAAAAATCATAAAAATAATTCTTGAAGCAAGAAAAAGCAGTGAATACAAAAGCTTGCAGAAAAAAAAAAACAAAATAGCGAAAAAAATAGAAAAAAAAAAGAGAAAAAGCAAGCAGAAAAAGCCAAAAGCTCTTAAAACTAAAAGGCAAGAGCAAAAAGCCAGTAGCCCTTAAAACCAAAAGGCAAGGGTAAATAAAAAGGATCCCAAGGCTTTGAGCATCAGTGGATAGGAGGGCCTAAAGGAATAAAATCCTGGCCTAAGCGGCTAAACCAAGCTGTCCCTAATCATGTGCTTGAGACTGAGCGGTTAAAGTCAAGGTCCAAAGCAAAAGAAGAGTGTGCTTAAGAATCCTGGACACCTCTAACTGGGGACTTTAGCAAAGCTGAGTCACAATCTGAAAAGGTTCACCCAATTATGTGTCTGTGGCATTTATGTATCAGGTGGTAATACTGGAAAACAAAGTGCTTAGGGCCACGGCCAAGACTCATAAAGTAGCTGTGTTCAAGAATCAACATACTGAACTAGGAGAATCACTAACACTATCTGAACTCTGAGTTCCTATAGATGCCAATCATTCTGAACCTCAATGGATAAAGTGAGATGCCAAAACTGTTCAATAGGCAAAAAGCTACAAGTCCCGCTCATCTGATTGGAGCTATATTTCATTGATAGTTTGGAATTTATAGTATATTCTCTTCTTTTTATCCTATTTGATTTTCAGTTGCTTGGGGACAAGCAACAATTTAAGTTTGGTGTTGTGATGAGCGGATAATTTATACGCTTTTTGGCATTGTTTTTAGTATGTTTTTAGTAGAATCTAGTTACTTTTAGGGATGTTTTCATTAGTTTTTATGTTAAATTCACATTTCTGGACTTTACTATGAGTTTGTGTGTTTTTCTGTGATTTCAGGTATTTTCTGGCTGAAATTGAGGGACTTGAGCAAAAACCAGATTCAGAGGTTGAAGAAGGACTGCTGATGCTGTTGGATTCTGACCTCCCTACACTCAAAGTGAATTTTCTAGAGCTACAGAACTCAAAATGGCGCGATTCCAATTGCGTTGGAAAGTAGACATCCAGGGCTTTCCAGCAATATATAATAGTCTATACTTTGGCCGAGTTTAGATGATGCAAAAGGGCTTTGAACGCCAGTTCTATGCTGCAGTCTGGAGTTAAACGCCAGAAACACGTCACGAACCAGAGTTGAACGCCAAAAACATGTTACAACTTGGCGTTCAACTCCAGAAGAACCCTCTGCACGTGTAAACTTCAAGCTCAGCCCAAGCACACACCAAGTGGGCCCCGGAAGTGGATTTATGCATCAATTACTTACTTCTGTAAACCCTAGTAGCTAGTTTAGTATAAATAGGACTTTTTACTATTATATTTAGATCTTCGGATCATCTTATGATTTTTAGTTCATCTGGAGATCATATTGATCACGTTTGGGGGCTGGCCATTCGGCCATGCCTGAACCTTCATTACTTATGTATTTACAACGGTAGATTTCTGCACTCCATAGATTAAGGTGTGGAGCTCTACTGTTCCTCATGATTTAATGCAAAGTACTACTATTTTTCTATTCAATTCAACTTATTCCGCTTCTAAGATATCCATTCGCACCCAAGAACATGATGAATGTGATGATTATGTGATGCTCATCATCATTCTCACTTATGAACGCGTGCCTAACAAACACTTCCGTTCTACATGCAAACAAGCTAGAATGAGTATCTCTTAGATATCTAATACAGGGGACTGAGTCTGAGTTGTTGGTGTCTTCGTGGTATAAGTTAGAACCCATGGATGGCCATTCCTGAGATCTGGAAAGTCTAAACCTTGTCTGTGGTATTCCGAGTAGGATCTGGGAAGGGATGGCTGTGACGAACTTCAAACTCGCGAGTGCTGGGCGTAGTGACAGACGCAAAAGGATAGTAAATCCTATTCCAGTATGATCGAGAACCTCCAGATGATTAGCCATGCCGTGACAGAGCATTTGGACCATTTTCACAGAGAGGATGGGATGTAGCCATTGACAACGGTGATGCCCTTACAGAAAGCTTGCCATGGAAAGGAGTAAGACTGATTGGATGAAGACAGCAGGAAAGCAGAGGTTCAGAGGAACGAAAGCATCTCTACACGCTTATCTGAAATTCTCACCAATGATTTACATAAGTATTTCTATCTTTATTTTCTGTTTATTTATTATTATTGTTCGAAAACTCCATAACCAGAGCAACAAGTTCAAATAAGAAAGAGTGGGTCGTGAAAGAAAATGTGAGTTCATATCAATACACAAAGGATGCAAGGGTCATCAAAGATTAAGCATTGACCTAAAAGTTTCATCACCCAACAATATCAAACAAGTCGAGAAGCACCAAAATAATCCAAGAAATCCTCAATAATTGAGTAGGAAATTCAACACCAATGTGAAAATAACAACTTAGAAAAGAAAATAAGAACAAGAAACAAAGTTAAAATGCAATGAATAAAAGTATGCAAATGCAATAAACAAAAGAAAATGAAAGATGAGAAAAATAAGAAGTGAAAATTTAAAAAGAGGGAGAAGAAGAAATAAAGAGAAGTAAGAAAGAAATGATGAGAAAGGTGAGAAGAGAAGAGAAGAGAAGAGAAGAAAGGGGAGAAAAGAAATGGGAGAAGGGAAGAGAGAAATAGAAGAAAGAAAGAAGGAGAGAAAAGAAAAGGAACAGGGGAAAAACAGGGTGCGACGGCGACGCAGTCGCATGGGCGACGCGTGCGCACAAAAAGCAGGAGGGGGAAGCGACGCGTAAGCGTCGTACACGTGTACGCGTAGATCGCAGAAAATAGAGGTGACGCGTACGCGTCATCCACGCGTATGCGTGGAGCTAAATTTTGCTATTCGCACAAAAGCAGCACCACTCCAGCACAACTCTCTGGTTTTTGTACCAAGAGTCCCAACATAGCATACGACGCGTGCGCGTGGGCCACGCTCACGCGTGGCGCTCCCATCTTTTTTTTTATAGAAGTATAAAATAGAAATAGGGCACTTTCCTAACCTATAAACATTCCAAAGCAACCAAAATTCAAATTTAACAAAAATCTTTTTAGTTTTTGAAAATTTTTCAAAGACAAAACAACCAAAACTTGCACTTCAAGCAAAATGCAATTCAAAACAACTATCCTAATCAAAACATGAACCCAACAAGTAACCTAACAATCAAAGCAATATGTACAAGGGTATAGAAAATAAGAAAAACTACCTACAATGGCAACTCAATTCACCATTTATGATGTCTACAAGAGAATAGAAAGAGTTTACCATGGTGGGGTGTCTCCCACCTAGCACTTTTATTTATTGTTCTTAAATTGCACAATTGGGAGGCTCCTTGTCAAGGTGGTTTATGCTTGTACTCATCCTTGAACTCCCAAGGATGCTTGCTCCTCAAACGGTTGTCAGAACTTCCAACCGACTTCACCAAGTTTGGGTGAAGTTCTTCCCAAGATATGAGCTCCCAAAATTGGTCTTCATGTTGTGATCTGGGATCCCATATCTTATTTTCTCACCCGTCTTCTAATTGATCATCATTGTTCCATCCGGGTGGAAAGCAAGCCGAATTCTCACTAAGGCACCAAACTATCCTCCTAGACCCATACAATTTAGCACTAGTCCACCCCTTGCTCCTCAATTTTGAGCTTCCAACCATAATGAGCCTAGATTTACAACGCCAACCACTAAACATCCTTCTCTTATGCTTCATTCCACAAAGCGCCCTAAGTTGGCCATCCGTTTCAAGCAAACCAAATTCAAGTTGGATAATCAAGCTAAGAGTGATGAGTTTTACCCACTCAAATAAAGGACTAGATGGCCACTTAGGTAGAGAAGTTCACAACGATCTTGATAAAGCATATTCAACTCCCGTCCATCCTCTTCTAGGGGCTTCTACCACTTGACAAGATACTTCATGCTCCACCTCTTGCCAAGCTTCCTCAAGTTCAGGTTCTTCCTCACCAATTTCTTCAAGCTCTTCCCCATCACTCAAATCATAAATAGGAGGTTGAGTGAAATCTACCTCAACATCAATTCCAAGTTCAATGGGGAAGGATTCATCAAGCTCAAAAGGACCGTATGTTGATGTGGAATCATCATAGATGAGAGGACTTGTTGCTTGTACCATTTTTTTCAACTCTTCAATCACATTGTGCCTTGGAGGTTGTGCACTATCCTCCTTAACATCACTTTCAAAATCCATGGAAGAAGGCTTTTCAACTTGAGATTCCTCTTTCCACTCAACATCTCCTAAATCTTCAACCACTCCTTCCTCTTGTTCAACAATCTCGGCTTCCTCCTCTTGTTGCACTTCTTGCCTCAACTCCTCTTCTTCTCCTTAAAGCTCCAAATTTTCCTTCTCATTGTGCTCTTCAATTAATCTCCCACATTTAACAATAAGGGTGTCTTGGATAATTGTGCACGATGAGGCCAATTGGCTCATCACTTCGGTTAAGCTAGCCACCACTTCCTCTTGCTTTTGGCAACGAGTTAGAAGTTCTTGTTGTTCTTGCATAAGGGGTCGGAAAGATTCGTCCAATGAAGGTGGTGGTGGAAGAGATGGTTTATTGTTTGGAGAAAAAGTATCATAGTTGGAAGGTGGTTCAAATTGGTGAAAGTCTTGAGGTAGTATATAAGAAAATGATGGTTCTTGGGAGTATTGGTGTTGGAATGGCGGTGGCTCTAGGTATGGTTCATATGGTGGTTGGTATGGTAGATATGGGTCATATGGAGGTGAATGGTGGTATGAGACTTGTGAGTGAGGTTGACAACAATGTTGAGGGATTGGTTCACAATTATGTACATTATGGGGTAGATTGTAGCCATGAGAGATTGGAGGAGGTTGTTGCCATGAAGGTTGACCATAAACATGTGGCTCCTCCCTAATTTGATATCCATTCCCACAATGTGGTTCCTCATTGAAGTTTTCATTCCCTACAACATAATTGTAACCAAACTCATAGCCAAAGTGATGAGAATTCATAGTGACAAGAGAAAATAAAAACAAATACTAATAAGAACTAATAAAAACTAACTCCTAAAGCAAGCAAAAACTAACAAAGAAGCATATTCACAATGTGAACATATATACAATAGCCAATAACATAACACCATTGCAATTCCCCGGCAACGGCGCCAAAAAAACTTGAAAGAGTATTTATGTCGGTTAGGAATTTCACACAATTAATTACGTTGCTAGTATAGTTCCCAACCAACAAACAACACTCAATCAAAGTTTTAATATTGGTTGTCACAAGCACAAACCCCAATAAAATAAATCAAATTATTTAAACCTCGGGTCGTCTCACAAGAAATTGCAATGAAGTGCTCAATTATTGGCTATGAAGGAACAAGGGGGTTTGATTTGGTAATTGGCAAGAAAAGTAAATAACATGAAAGTAAATGACAATTAACTAATAAAGGAAAGGGAAAGAACTCTTGGCTAAGGCATGGAAATTGAGATCACCATTCTTGTCTACAAACTATGTATTGACAATTATGAGGGGCCAACCTATCAAGTCTACTTCTATGCTTGAAGTATTTCAAATAGGCTTGATCAACATCAACCCATAAGTCCCAACCTAACTACTAATTGACTTAGTAGTAGGCTAGCGTTAATGTGTATCAAATTGACCACTAAGGGTTCTCAAATCACCAAATCAATGAGACCCAATGACTCAAGGTCACCCAATTCCCTTAGCCTAGGCCAAGAGTAAAGAAAACTACTCTAAAACTAGTGAAAACATTTTATCAAACACCTAGAGTGCAATAAAAGTAAACATCACAAAATGCAAGAATTTATAAAATCCATAACTAACATATAAGCAAGAAATCAACAATAGCAACTAAGATAAACAAAAAAAGACATGAAAATATGAAATTGCATTAAAAAGGAATTGAAATTTAACAAGGGTTCATCAACAAAAAAGAGAGCAAAATAAGAAATTAACAAGAGAAGTAGATAAACCAAGGTGCTAGAACAAATAAAAGTAAAGGAAAACTAAAATGAAACAAGATTAAAATATAAATCTAAAAAGAATTGAAATAAGAACCCTAAAATCTAGAGAGAGGAGAGAGCCTCTCTCTAGAATTCTACCCTAAAACATGATAAAAAAAAAACTATACTATGACTACTCCCCCTCCCCCCCCCCCAATTCCCTTGCAATTCTTGGGTTCAAAAGCATCAGAAATGAGTTGGATTTGGGCCTCCTTGAGCTCAGAAATCGCCCCCAGCGTATTGACTTTAGCGAAGTCACGTGCCGCTGGTCACGCGTACACGTCATTGGCAAAATTCCTCTTCACGCGTGCGCGTGGGTGACACGTGTGCGTCGCTGGCAAATCTCCTTTTCACACGTACGCGTGGGTGACGCGTGCGCGTGGCCTTGAGTTCAGGAAATCCTCATTTCTTCATGAATTCTCCATTTTTGCATGCTTTCTCTTCATTCCTTCAACCCAATATTTGCATTCTAATCCTGAAATCACTTAACAAACACATCAAGGCATCGAATGGAATTAAAGTGAATTAAATTTATCAATTTTTAGGTCTAAAAAGCATGTTTTCATTCTTAAGTACGAAATAGGATAAATTCACAAAACCATGCTATTTCATTGAATAAATGTGAGAAAGGTTGATAAAATCCCCTAAATTCCACACAAGATAAACTACAAAATTGGGATTTATCAAAGATATACAAAAGAGGACTGGTTACAGCCTGCGAAGTTTAGGCCGGCTAGTCAAACTTAATACAACAGAGTTTTGGAAGTTTAAAACAGCTTGTACAACTTATCTCTCAAATCAAGCCTCTAAGGCCTTAAAGTCTAAGATAAAAAGGTGAGAGAAAGTACTACAAAAAAATAAAATAGAAATAAACAAGGAAGAAACCATACTCCACTCTGTCACCATGTCCGCAATTTCACCGAGGTGAATTACGACCTGCATCTAAAAATCAACAACCTATGGTATGAGAACCGGAGGTTCTCAGTATGGTAACAGTACCCAATATGTAAGATGTAAGGTTCCGGGACGCTGAAGGCAATCCTAGAACTTCACATCGAATACAGATATTCAAGCTTAACAATAACAAATAAATAAATATACTTAAATCGTAAACCATGAGCAGGGGTATCTAAACTTAGGGGGATTTCTAACTAATACTAATCACACCGCTGTATCCCACAGCCTTTACCAACCTAACCTCCGTGCAATCCCATCACTCCTCAATCCCAGCAAAAAACACAGGTAATGCAGACAAGTAAAGCACAAGTAAAGTACATGTACAATAAATAAAAAAATTAGCATGTAAACATGTGATTCATTTAGGCATAATATAAATTAAGCAAAGCACACAAACAGGTAGAAGATGCATATGATGAATGCCTTTCCTATTCGCTCGTGATATCCCTTGTCGGTCCATAAATTCCAACCCGGCACATCCTCTCGGATGTAGCCTTTCTGCCACGCCCAGAGATATAGGCTCTGCACACTCATGCAGCAGAGAAATCTACCATACTGGAGATATAGGTTCCGCACACTCATGCAGCAGGGAGTCTGCTACGCCAGAGATATAGGCTTTGCACACTTATGCAGTAAGGAAGGAAACAACAACAACTGTCTCATCATAAATCATTCCAAGGATATAGTGTTGGGCACACTCTTGCAGCAGAAAAACTGCCACGCTGGAGATATAGGCTCCGCACACTCCCACATAATCCAATAATTTCATCATTCCTTTTCAAGTTCTCAACTCATCATAACCATCACTGGTTTCCAATTTCTCAAATTCATCATAAGCATTCCCATTTCTCAATTTCATCATAAGTATTCTGTATGTACATGTTCCTGCGGCTCGGATGAACCATATACTTCACAACTCAACATACACTAATTTTATTTACAACATTCCAGAACATAAGTCTTCGTCTTCTAAACTCATACAGAAAAGTACCAATTTAATTCACTAACCCATCTCTATTAATCTTAAGGCCTAATTACTAGCCACAAGTCCTAAGGAGAAGTTAAGGGAGTTTGGAAAGATAGAGAGTCCCTAAAAGTGAAGAAAACACATTTTCAGCAAAACAGGAGTCACGGGTACGCGTGGCTGCATTTTTGTTTGCTCGCGTACGCATGCACCTTGCTCGCGTACATGAGATACCAAACCCGAAAGGGTTAGTCGAGTCGCGTGCAGGTGGTTGCGTACGCATGCTACATCAGACCCAAAAAATTAAACGCTCATAACTTCCTCTACAAAGCTCCATTTTCTCCAAACTTTATATCATTTTAAATCTTTTTAAATCATCTTTAATTTAAGATAAAAACCAATTGATTTTGAAAACTGAGGCTCAAGTTATGATCTGCCAAATTTCACCAAAAATCAAGTTTTACCCAAAATATTAAAGTTCTCTAGTTTCCAAATTCCAAAACCAAACCAAATTTCAAAACATACCCAAACATCATAAAACACTACCACACACTACACTTTACCATTATATTACACTTCAATTAACTCAACACTCCTTTCACTTACTCTTTCCACCATAATTTAACCTTATCAAAACAACATTAAACTCATACCAAACCCTCCTCAATTCCTTCTACTTTCCAAATCCCTTCCAACCTCTCAATTCAAGATAATTCTTATCATTATCCATAAATTACCAAACTCATCAAATTCTTCCAAAATTCATACTCATAAATCACGATTCTCAATAACCATCAATCCAACATTAATAAAACACTTCTACATTAATTCAACCTACTATAAATAACTTTTATCCACTCATCATACCATTTACTCAAATACAACATCATTCAATCCACAACAACATCATCATTTAACATCATAATTCATCAACAATTCAAACCTATCCTAAGGTCTACTAGCCTAAGTGTCCTGAAATATTACATATTACATAAAGGAGACCGAAACCATACCTTGGCCGATTCCTAATATGCGCAAAACACCAAAACTTGGATCCCACAAGCTTCCAAAAAGCCAAGGCAACTCCAACAAGCACCAAAGCTCAAACAACATCATATAACATACAAAAACATCACTAAGGCTAACTCAAAATATCAAACAACAAGAGTTTGAAGAGACTTACCTTACCCAATGATATTAGGAGTAAAACCCAACAATATTACAATGCTAGATCACTCTTAAACAAACAAAACACAAAAATCTACTCAAAAACTAGAACAAAAAATGTGAAACTGTTAGGGTAGGGAACTAGAGTGCGAGTTTCAATTTCTTACCAACAAAGCCTAGCTAGAAATGACGGTCTCGACAAGAGCTTCGCGTGGCCACAAACGGCTTGTCAATCGGAGCTCCGGATAAAAAGTTATGGAGCTTTAAAGGAGGAGATGAATAGTAACATGGAGCTCTCCTCCCCCCTTCTCTTTTCAGCGTGCTCTCACCCTCTTTGGTGAGTGAATGAGCTGAAATGCTCATTTAATGAGCTGAAATGCTCATTTAATGAGCATATATATGTTGGGCCTTGGACCCGATTTGGGCCTAGTC
This sequence comes from Arachis ipaensis, assembly GCF_000816755.2. Lineage (NCBI taxonomy): Eukaryota > Viridiplantae > Streptophyta > Magnoliopsida > Fabales > Fabaceae > Arachis > Arachis ipaensis. The sequence continues at coordinate 76,424,535 of NC_029792.2, forward strand.
CAACTCGTTAGCGTTTTTAGTCCGTTTGACCTACTTTGGGTCAAAACCTTTAAGATTAGTGTCCGGTTTTCAATTCTAAAATATTTCATCCTTTCAAAACAATAAATTCAATCTTTCGAAATCTTATTTTCCAAAATATGCGGTACCGGACAGACTAGAGCCGGTACTGCTGGCTTAAGTACCGATACGCATTTTTACAAAAATCTTTCGCAAAAGATACATTTTCTAACTCAGAAAAATTCATTGAATTCAAATTTCACCTTTAAATTTTCAAACTAAAACTTATAAATTTTAAATCTACTCCGGTCACTTAAAAATTATTATTTTATTGAAACAGTTTTACGTGAAAACTCCGGTCCTTTCACTCTTCCATAAGGGGGTTAGGTTAGATTTGTTTCTAAAGAGGCATGGTTTGGGCAGTCTTCTTTATATAGATTATGGAAGAATTCCATAGCTGCAGATTTGACTTCTTCAGCATCTTCGTACCAAGTTCCATCTCCCTTTCTTAACTTAACTATTCTATTTTTCCTCCGTCTCATGGCTGTCTTGGTATAGTAGAAATGAGTGTTTCTATCACCGTCTACTATTTATTATTGTCTTGACTTTTGCAACCATAACCACTCCTTTTGGTCTAAAATGGTCGCCAACTCTCCTGATAGTTCCTTTTCCATATCATCTAAAAAGGGGTTGCGTCCATAGGAACGGACATTTTGTATTCCTGCAATTCTGTTAAGGATTCATCTTTTTCTTATAAAGAGGTTTCCAAACACGTCTTTGTTCTATTTTTAGAGTTCTTCGGTGATGTCCTTTATAGCCATGGGAAGAGAAAAGTTACGCTTCCAAGCTGAATTAAGGAAATCTTTGAAAGAAGGGTGAGTTCTCCATATAATTTCAAATCTAAAAGGCTTATCTCCCAAATCCAATCTCTCCGGCTTTAGTCTGACCAAGAGAGGGTGATGGTCAGAATTCACCCTGGGTAAGACTTCAACTCTAGCATCCCCAAAATTCCTCCTCCAATCTGTATTCGCAAGTGCTCTTTCTAGTCTTGTGAAGACTCTTTCCATACCATCACGCTGAGCATTTCCACGTGAATTTGGACCCCATATATCCTAAGTCCACCAAATTACATTTATTCACCCAATTCTGAAATCTTCGACAAGCATTTGTATCAACCCAAGCTCCCCCTTCCTTTCATACTCATAATCTATGTCATTAAAATCACCAACATCCAAGGTCTTCCCATATTATGAGCCAAATTAAATAACTTCTCCCACAAGTCTCTTCTTAGAGTTTCTTGTGGACAAGCATAGACTGCAGTTAACGCCCAGGGCTTGTGACCAAGCTCATTTAACTCCATATGAACAAATTGATAATAAGACTCCTTTACATTAATCGTAAGGGAATCATTATTCCAAAGCACCCAAATTCCTCCACTGAAACCTGCAGCTTCTTCCCGATAAGAAAATCTAAAACCCAGATCTTTAACTACCTCCTTAGCTTTTCTTCCACTACACTGAGTTTCATATAATAACACTATAAAAGGTTTTTTCTGTCTAACAATTTCTTTAAGGGTGTGAATTGAAGCTTGATTCGCAATTCCTCTAATATTCCAGGCTAAAATGATCATAATAACACTAGAGGAGTAGAAAGAAAAGTGACCTCTATACATGACTCCTGCTACAAAAGGCAGAGACAAACTAATTACATTGCATCTCCTCTCCTTGTTGGAAAGTTTCTTCCATTTGCATGTCAGCATTTTGCTTTTCAGCATGCTTCTCTTCTATTCTCTCCACTTCTCTTATAGCCTCCGAGAGAGCATCTGGATCTAAGATTCAATTTCTGTTTGCTTCGGATCAGGAGGTTCCTCCATTTGAGAGGGTGATAATGGTGTTTCATTAATAACCTTTGTTGGGAGTGGGCTATCTGGGGTCTGGTCCTTCCAATTCTCTTGGAAGTGGGTTTTTGGTTGGGATAAGATAGTAGTGTTGATTGTTGTGGATATGGGCTTGGATCCAAGTGAAGCATTCAGGTTAAATGAAGGGGATGAAATTAAAAATGGGCTAGGAGTAGGTATATTTTGGTTAACTGTTGCTGGTTGTGTTTTTTTTTCTTTATAAGTTGTGCTTTATGGGTTGTAGAGTTGTTGTTCTGGGTTTTTGGGTTCAAAATGGGTTTGGTTGTATTGCGAGTATCAGCACAGTGGGTCGCGTTAGAAATTCTTTGAGTAGCACGCTCCTTTTTGCCTAGGTCATATTCCTTCCGTTGGAACATTCTCATTCTCTACCTCTTCATTTTGCAGTACAACGAATCTGGTATTCCCTCCACTAACCTGTCATTTTCCTCTACCATTCCCCCCACTACTTGTACCCTCTCCTGCTTTCGCATTTCTTCTGCCACGTGTACGGCATTGAACCAACATCCACAGCCCAAAGCCTACTGTTGTTTCAGAAATTACCTCTTTGTCCTTGTTATTTTTTTGTTGGACCACATTGCCCCTTTCTTCTACCCCCTGCATTGGTTCAATAGCTACTGCATTATCCTTATTCATGGCTACCTGAGCTTTTTTCTTCTCCGGACAGTTCTGCTTTTCATGTCCCACTCTTCCACACTCGAAGTAGACTTGGTGCAGCCCCTCATACTCAATAGTATGATTAATTCCATTGATTTGGTATTACGATACTAAGCGCTTGTCTAAATCAAGTTCCACATAGATTCTCTCAAACTTTCCTCTTGAGACTTCTACTGTATTAGAGTCAATTTTCAATGTTCTTCCAACTATGTTGCCAATTCTTCCCAAAATAGTTCTGTTGTAATATTCAATAGCCAATCCAGGAAGACGAACCTAGGCTGCTATTCTGTCTATCGTAGCATTCGTTGGATCAAAATCTGGTTTCCGTAGTCTTATTATAAGATAGTGATCTAAAATTTTCCAAGGACCTTCTGTGAGCGCAAAATCGAGGTCTTCAGAGTTGAGAAACCTTACTAGAAAAAAATTAGAGCCCAAATTGATGACTTCTAAACTTTCTCTTTTTCCCCACATTATTTCAAGCCTTCTCTTTATAGCTTGCAAAGAGATTCTTCTTCCCATAAGCTTGACAATGAGGGAATCCCACCATTCCTTCCTAATTTCTCTTTTAATGCTTTCACCAATAACCAAGTTGCATATAAAGAGAAGGCTTTATGACTATTTCCTCATCATCTTGACTTTCCTCATCATCTTGACTTTCCTCTTGGTCTGAAGCGTATTCCTCCTCAACATCCCTTCTTTCTGGAGCAGGGTCAGCTTGATCATTTCTGCCAGTTTTCACAATGCTTGCAAAAGTTCTCCTTCCGCATTCTTTCTCTCGGCCATCTGTTCCCATACTTACCACTGCTTCTATGTTGACTCCTTCAACTCCTGTATCCATCACTACTTCATCTTCAATCATCCATTCCTCAACCCTCGGCGGAATGGCCATGTCTCCAGAGAACTCTCTACCTTCCTCAGTCTGCTTCACTTTCTTTCCTTTTTTTAATATATTCATTGAATGGGCTTTTTTAGCATCAATCATATTGTGAAGCATAGCAATGCATTTTAACAATAAGTTTGTGCACACAAAGTTTTGTTCAATAGTCATCATGTATGTCTTGTAACAAATGTATTTTGGTTTAAAATTTGGTTAGGCCAAGTAGTGAATGAAATTCTTAGTATTGTGTGTGTGAATATGAGGTAAGTAAATTTGTAATACCTAATATTGAAAACTGTCTAATCCATTTAACAAAAAGAAATATATTATTTTTAAACCAACGTTCACTTCGAAATCTTTTAATATAATGATGCAACTATATATATTTACAATGACTAATTTTTGTTTGGTTATTTTGTGATGTTAAAACATAGCAAAACAGAATGCAACTAAAAAAAAGAATAAATTTTGCTCGGACCTTATGATTAGTATATTATATACAATAATTCTCTATTTACAAAAATATTCCGATGAAAAAAGAGAATTGCTGGTTCAGTTTTCCACTTTAATGACAGGAAAAAAATTGATCAAATTCTACATGCTTAGTTGATATTAAATAAAAAGTATCTAATGAATTATGAATTTAATATATCTATTTAACAAAAGGATGGATATTTTATACATTTAACTTGTAATTAGTAATTGGTAATTAGATTGTAGCACCCAAACTTTATTTTTTTAATCAAATTTGTATTTTAAATATTTTAAATTAATCGCATTAGTTCTTCAATAATTCTTTTTATTGACAGCGCCAAAATTTGTTAATATGGCATATTAAGTGATACTACAACACATACATAGGAATCTTAATTAACTATTAACATGATAAGTTTATGAAATTAGATCAAATCAAAATCTAATTGAAGGAAGAGCTTGAGGCATTGGAATCTCTTAATTTGGAGTTTATTTGATCGAATTTCATAAACTTATCATGTTAACTGTCAATTAGGACTAATAGGTGTGTATTGTGGAGTCAATTAACATGTCACGTTAACAAACTTTGATGCCGTTAGCAATGGAAGTGATGGTAGCACTAAAATGACTAACTTAAAATCTTTGAAAGACAAATTTGATTAAAAAAAATCTTTAAAAAAAAACTAATTTAGAAAATGAATGATCTTTCGGAGATTAATTTGACGATTTACTCATATTTTTTCTATATTCTTTATCCTTAAGATATAATAAGTATCTCAAATAAACACGAGACATTAGGGTCAACACCATAGGAAACCGTGGCAATACAACAAAATTGGAAATTCGGACGAAAAAGAATAGTACGAATGGTACAATATGGTATATTCAATGCACATGGATTATTCTAACATCGCTTGAAATCAATGGAGAAAGAATTGAAAGAAGACTAATATGAATGATCACCAACTCAAAAAGTTAGTCTCATGGTGTTGAGCACACCCAAGAAAATCTTCGAAAATGAGATTAAATTGTGGGTGGTTGCAATTATGCCTCCCAAACCCAATAAGCACGAAAAAGTGGGTGACATAGTTGATAACACGAATTGCAGAAAAAAAGTGCTCAAAGTAAGGAAATGCTCTACCTTCGCTTGGACCAATAAAAAGCTTTGAACAATGATCATATCCTTGCTCTTAAATCCATTCATAAATATAGTAAATACTTTCTTTCATTTATAAGGCATAATTCTATATAGTACCTTTTCTTTTTTTAAAAAAAAAAAAAAAGATCTACCTTCTTGTTGCATTCTTAGTCACTGAATTTGCATACCCATAATTTGATAGGAAAGAAAGAAAAAAAGAAAAAGGGTATTGAATCACTTCAATTAATCAAAATGCTTTGCCATTTCAATTAGCAAGAAAAAGTAACACCATGAAATTAGCACTTAGGAATGTTAGCACAAGTCAATGTTAGCACTTAGGAATGCACCATGAAATTAACACCCTTTAAAAGAAATATCTAGCCTTTGCTGATGTGATAGCTACCCAACAACTGTATTACCTGAACTGATATATATATAAAATATGATTTTGAAGACATCTAAAATAATATATGAAAATCATTTGTAAATTAGAGAAAATTATGGTTATCAAATTCACAAATCATAAATAAAATATCTAAATATTGAATGATAGTACATATCCTAGGTGCTTTGACAATTATCAGTTTATATTGTTTTTAGTAATAATGTACATTTCAGTTCCACTTAATATATTGGAGGTTGGTTAAATTTTATAATTGATGATAAGTTGATAACTATTCAAGCTCATTATTAATTGGTCATTATAAAACAAAGCAAAACACTTTTTCTCCAACAGAAGTATGCAGTATCAAACATTATCTGAAGAATCAAGAAGACAATAAAACCAATAAATTTAGATTTGAAATGTTGATTGGGAAAAAAAATGGCTACCAAACTTTTGGCTGAATTGAGTAAGTTGTTCTGTCCAATTTTTTTTTTTTTTTTGGCACTATGCTTTTTTAAAAGACTTGGTTACTCAATTTTATAGAATATCATTAAAAACTTTTCAACTATAAAAACCTAATTGAAAATTGCATTAAACTATATATAGTTACTTGCAACATAATTAAAGCTTCTTACTATAACATGGTTATATATATATATGCACATGCACTACAGCTCCGAGTTCCCTTCTCAAAGCACTGGTGATTCTGATAAACTTGGATGCTCAATGTAAAATTGCAAGCACAAAGGGTCGCTACTCATTGACCTGATAGGAGTTATAAAAGGGGGCTGCTCCCACTGCTTAATGCCGGTTGGGATCCATGAGTTAGCTTCCTTGCTTGTGCCTGTCTCCGGAAGCAATTGGAAGTTGCCTGTGATCTCCCACCTGCAATCTGTTTAGAGATGAAAGTGTTTGAGACATCGAATTCAGTTTGAGCATGACAGAACAGAATTCAGCACATGGTTTACAAATGCATCAAACCATTTCTAACAATTAAGCTTAATCTTCTAAGATGAGGTTAGTTACATGAATCAAACAATAATATAATGTACTTGTTATGATATCACTTCTCCCAAAACTTAAGCTAGTAGAAGACATATAAATGGTTATATATATAACTCGGCTCCTCAGGCAAGACTTTTTTTCTAGATTTGCGTGAATTTTGTTTTTATAAACTTTCATTTTTATTTCTTTTTCATTTTCATAAGATAACTTAATTTAAATCAGATTTAATCTTAATGAATTAGATCAGATTTGATTTAAATTTAAAATTCCTAAAAATATGATAACCAATTTAAATCAGATTTAATCTTATTAGTTTATATCAAATTTGATTTAAATTTAAAACTCCTAAAGACTACGAAACAAATCAAGTCTTTTGACAAATTTTAACAACAAATTAAATTAAAATATAGACAAAAATAAATTCGAAATTAAATACTAATTTTGTGACTTCCACTGAACTTTAAAAGTACTAGTGAGTTTTTTGCTGTCCTGACTTAGCCTAATGAGCCTTGTCTTTTCTCTTTTAGTTAGCAATTAATGCATCTCCTCATGTATGAGTGCTGCAAATTTCCCAAAGTTCTCATTGAGCTTCTTTGCACTTACCCTAGTGATGGAGCCTTTTGAAAGTGTGAAATCTCCATTGTGCCCTTTCGCCTTACGATGCTCAGATTTTCCTCCCGCGTGTGTATCATTCCCTCCTTCCTCAAAAAGATTCAAGGTATCCATATCAAAAGAAGAAAGATCAGAAACATTGAAAGTGGCGGAGACATTATACTCATCTAATAGATCAATTTTATAGACATTATCGTTGATTCTCTCAAGCACTTGGAATGGGCCATCTCCTCCTCTAGCATCAAGTTTAGACTTCCTTTCAGTAGGAACCTCTCATTCCTCAAATGAACCCAAATCCAATCTTCTGGTTCAAAGACTATATGCTTTCGACCCTTTTTAACCCTTTCAGCCGTGGCCTTATTCTTCTTTTCAATCATGTCACAAGCATACTCATGTATTGTTTTAATCTTCTCAGCCTTGCTTGCTCCATCTAAACTAACAAGATCACTCAAAGCTAAAAGCATTAAATCCAAAACAATTAGAGGGTTAAAACCATATACAAGTTCAAACGGCAAAAAACCAGTAGAAGAATGAATTGTTTTATTCACCACAAACTCAATAAAAGGTGAACAATCTTTCCAAGAATGAGCTGAAATGCTCATTTAATGAGCTGAAATGCTCATTTAATGAGCATATATATGTTGGGCCTTGGACCCGATTTGGGCCTAGTCCAACTCGTTAGCGTTTTTAGTCCGTTTGACCTACTTTGGGTCAAAACCTTTAAGATTAGTGTCCGGTTTTCAATTCTAAAATATTTCATCCTTTCAAAACAATAAATTCAATCTTTCGAAATCTTATTTTCCAAAATATGCGGTACCGGACAGACTAGAGCCGGTACTGCTGGCTTAAGTACCGATACGCATTTTTACAAAAATCTTTCGCAAAAGATACATTTTCTAACTCAGAAAAATTCATTGAATTCAAATTTCACCTTTAAATTTTCAAACTAAAACTTATAAATTTTAAATCTACTCCGGTCACTTAAAAATTATTATTTTATTGAAACAGTTTTACGTGAAAACTCCGGTCCTTTCACTCTTCCATAAGGGGGTTAGGTTAGATTTGTTTCTAAAGAGGCATGGTTTGGGCAGTCTTCTTTATATAGATTATGGAAGAATTCCATAGCTGCAGATTTGACTTCTTCAGCATCTTCGTACCAAGTTCCATCTCCCTTTCTTAACTTAACTATTCTATTTTTCCTCCGTCTCATGGCTGTCTTGGTATAGTAGAAATGAGTGTTTCTATCACCGTCTACTATTTATTATTGTCTTGACTTTTGCAACCATAACCACTCCTTTTGGTCTAAAATGGTCGCCAACTCTCCTGATAGTTCCTTTTCCATATCATCTAAAAAGGGGTTGCGTCCATAGGAACGGACATTTTGTATTCCTGCAATTCTGTTAAGGATTCATCTTTTTCTTATAAAGAGGTTTCCAAACACGTCTTTGTTCTATTTTTAGAGTTCTTCGGTGATGTCCTTTATAGCCATGGGAAGAGAAAAGTTACGCTTCCAAGCTGAATTAAGGAAATCTTTGAAAGAAGGGTGAGTTCTCCATATAATTTCAAATCTAAAAGGCTTATCTCCCAAATCCAATCTCTCCGGCTTTAGTCTGACCAAGAGAGGGTGATGGTCAGAATTCACCCTGGGTAAGACTTCAACTCTAGCATCCCCAAAATTCCTCCTCCAATCTGTATTCGCAAGTGCTCTTTCTAGTCTTGTGAAGACTCTTTCCATACCATCACGCTGAGCATTTCCACGTGAATTTGGACCCCATATATCCTAAGTCCACCAAATTACATTTATTCACCCAATTCTGAAATCTTCGACAAGCATTTGTATCAACCCAAGCTCCCCCTTCCTTTCATACTCATAATCTATGTCATTAAAATCACCAACATCCAAGGTCTTCCCATATTATGAGCCAAATTAAATAACTTCTCCCACAAGTCTCTTCTTAGAGTTTCTTGTGGACAAGCATAGACTGCAGTTAACGCCCAGGGCTTGTGACCAAGCTCATTTAACTCCATATGAACAAATTGATAATAAGACTCCTTTACATTAATCGTAAGGGAATCATTATTCCAAAGCACCCAAATTCCTCCACTGAAACCTGCAGCTTCTTCCCGATAAGAAAATCTAAAACCCAGATCTTTAACTACCTCCTTAGCTTTTCTTCCACTACACTGAGTTTCATATAATAACACTATAAAAGGTTTTTTCTGTCTAACAATTTCTTTAAGGGTGTGAATTGAAGCTTGATTCGCAATTCCTCTAATATTCCAGGCTAAAATGATCATAATAACACTAGAGGAGTAGAAAGAAAAGTGACCTCTATACATGACTCCTGCTACAAAAGGCAGAGACAAACTAATTACATTGCATCTCCTCTCCTTGTTGGAAAGTTTCTTCCATTTGCATGTCAGCATTTTGCTTTTCAGCATGCTTCTCTTCTATTCTCTCCACTTCTCTTATAGCCTCCGAGAGAGCATCTGGATCTAAGATTCAATTTCTGTTTGCTTCGGATCAGGAGGTTCCTCCATTTGAGAGGGTGATAATGGTGTTTCATTAATAACCTTTGTTGGGAGTGGGCTATCTGGGGTCTGGTCCTTCCAATTCTCTTGGAAGTGGGTTTTTGGTTGGGATAAGATAGTAGTGTTGATTGTTGTGGATATGGGCTTGGATCCAAGTGAAGCATTCAGGTTAAATGAAGGGGATGAAATTAAAAATGGGCTAGGAGTAGGTATATTTTGGTTAACTGTTGCTGGTTGTGTTTTTTTTTCTTTATAAGTTGTGCTTTATGGGTTGTAGAGTTGTTGTTCTGGGTTTTTGGGTTCAAAATGGGTTTGGTTGTATTGCGAGTATCAGCACAGTGGGTCGCGTTAGAAATTCTTTGAGTAGCACGCTCCTTTTTGCCTAGGTCATATTCCTTCCGTTGGAACATTCTCATTCTCTACCTCTTCATTTTGCAGTACAACGAATCTGGTATTCCCTCCACTAACCTGTCATTTTCCTCTACCATTCCCCCCACTACTTGTACCCTCTCCTGCTTTCGCATTTCTTCTGCCACGTGTACGGCATTGAACCAACATCCACAGCCCAAAGCCTACTGTTGTTTCAGAAATTACCTCTTTGTCCTTGTTATTTTTTTGTTGGACCACATTGCCCCTTTCTTCTACCCCCTGCATTGGTTCAATAGCTACTGCATTATCCTTATTCATGGCTACCTGAGCTTTTTTCTTCTCCGGACAGTTCTGCTTTTCATGTCCCACTCTTCCACACTCGAAGTAGACTTGGTGCAGCCCCTCATACTCAATAGTATGATTAATTCCATTGATTTGGTATTACGATACTAAGCGCTTGTCTAAATCAAGTTCCACATAGATTCTCTCAAACTTTCCTCTTGAGACTTCTACTGTATTAGAGTCAATTTTCAATGTTCTTCCAACTATGTTGCCAATTCTTCCCAAAATAGTTCTGTTGTAATATTCAATAGCCAATCCAGGAAGACGAACCTAGGCTGCTATTCTGTCTATCGTAGCATTCGTTGGATCAAAATCTGGTTTCCGTAGTCTTATTATAAGATAGTGATCTAAAATTTTCCAAGGACCTTCTGTGAGCGCAAAATCGAGGTCTTCAGAGTTGAGAAACCTTACTAGAAAAAAATTAGAGCCCAAATTGATGACTTCTAAACTTTCTCTTTTTCCCCACATTATTTCAAGCCTTCTCTTTATAGCTTGCAAAGAGATTCTTCTTCCCATAAGCTTGACAATGAGGGAATCCCACCATTCCTTCCTAATTTCTCTTTTAATGCTTTCACCAATAACCAAGTTGCATATAAAGAGAAGGCTTTATGACTATTTCCTCATCATCTTGACTTTCCTCATCATCTTGACTTTCCTCTTGGTCTGAAGCGTATTCCTCCTCAACATCCCTTCTTTCTGGAGCAGGGTCAGCTTGATCATTTCTGCCAGTTTTCACAATGCTTGCAAAAGTTCTCCTTCCGCATTCTTTCTCTCGGCCATCTGTTCCCATACTTACCACTGCTTCTATGTTGACTCCTTCAACTCCTGTATCCATCACTACTTCATCTTCAATCATCCATTCCTCAACCCTCGGCGGAATGGCCATGTCTCCAGAGAACTCTCTACCTTCCTCAGTCTGCTTCACTTTCTTTCCTTTTTTTAATATATTCATTGAATGGGCTTTTTTAGCATCAATCATATTGTGAAGCATAGCAATGCATTTTAACAATAAGTTTGTGCACACAAAGTTTTGTTCAATAGTCATCATGTATGTCTTGTAACAAATGTATTTTGGTTTAAAATTTGGTTAGGCCAAGTAGTGAATGAAATTCTTAGTATTGTGTGTGTGAATATGAGGTAAGTAAATTTGTAATACCTAATATTGAAAACTGTCTAATCCATTTAACAAAAAGAAATATATTATTTTTAAACCAACGTTCACTTCGAAATCTTTTAATATAATGATGCAACTATATATATTTACAATGACTAATTTTTGTTTGGTTATTTTGTGATGTTAAAACATAGCAAAACAGAATGCAACTAAAAAAAAGAATAAATTTTGCTCGGACCTTATGATTAGTATATTATATACAATAATTCTCTATTTACAAAAATATTCCGATGAAAAAAGAGAATTGCTGGTTCAGTTTTCCACTTTAATGACAGGAAAAAAATTGATCAAATTCTACATGCTTAGTTGATATTAAATAAAAAGTATCTAATGAATTATGAATTTAATATATCTATTTAACAAAAGGATGGATATTTTATACATTTAACTTGTAATTAGTAATTGGTAATTAGATTGTAGCACCCAAACTTTATTTTTTTAATCAAATTTGTATTTTAAATATTTTAAATTAATCGCATTAGTTCTTCAATAATTCTTTTTATTGACAGCGCCAAAATTTGTTAATATGGCATATTAAGTGATACTACAACACATACATAGGAATCTTAATTAACTATTAACATGATAAGTTTATGAAATTAGATCAAATCAAAATCTAATTGAAGGAAGAGCTTGAGGCATTGGAATCTCTTAATTTGGAGTTTATTTGATCGAATTTCATAAACTTATCATGTTAACTGTCAATTAGGACTAATAGGTGTGTATTGTGGAGTCAATTAACATGTCACGTTAACAAACTTTGATGCCGTTAGCAATGGAAGTGATGGTAGCACTAAAATGACTAACTTAAAATCTTTGAAAGACAAATTTGATTAAAAAAAATCTTTAAAAAAAAACTAATTTAGAAAATGAATGATCTTTCGGAGATTAATTTGACGATTTACTCATATTTTTTCTATATTCTTTATCCTTAAGATATAATAAGTATCTCAAATAAACACGAGACATTAGGGTCAACACCATAGGAAACCGTGGCAATACAACAAAATTGGAAATTCGGACGAAAAAGAATAGTACGAATGGTACAATATGGTATATTCAATGCACATGGATTATTCTAACATCGCTTGAAATCAATGGAGAAAGAATTGAAAGAAGACTAATATGAATGATCACCAACTCAAAAAGTTAGTCTCATGGTGTTGAGCACACCCAAGAAAATCTTCGAAAATGAGATTAAATTGTGGGTGGTTGCAATTATGCCTCCCAAACCCAATAAGCACGAAAAAGTGGGTGACATAGTTGATAACACGAATTGCAGAAAAAAAGTGCTCAAAGTAAGGAAATGCTCTACCTTCGCTTGGACCAATAAAAAGCTTTGAACAATGATCATATCCTTGCTCTTAAATCCATTCATAAATATAGTAAATACTTTCTTTCATTTATAAGGCATAATTCTATATAGTACCTTTTCTTTTTTTAAAAAAAAAAAAAAAGATCTACCTTCTTGTTGCATTCTTAGTCACTGAATTTGCATACCCATAATTTGATAGGAAAGAAAGAAAAAAAGAAAAAGGGTATTGAATCACTTCAATTAATCAAAATGCTTTGCCATTTCAATTAGCAAGAAAAAGTAACACCATGAAATTAGCACTTAGGAATGTTAGCACAAGTCAATGTTAGCACTTAGGAATGCACCATGAAATTAACACCCTTTAAAAGAAATATCTAGCCTTTGCTGATGTGATAGCTACCCAACAACTGTATTACCTGAACTGATATATATATAAAATATGATTTTGAAGACATCTAAAATAATATATGAAAATCATTTGTAAATTAGAGAAAATTATGGTTATCAAATTCACAAATCATAAATAAAATATCTAAATATTGAATGATAGTACATATCCTAGGTGCTTTGACAATTATCAGTTTATATTGTTTTTAGTAATAATGTACATTTCAGTTCCACTTAATATATTGGAGGTTGGTTAAATTTTATAATTGATGATAAGTTGATAACTATTCAAGCTCATTATTAATTGGTCATTATAAAACAAAGCAAAACACTTTTTCTCCAACAGAAGTATGCAGTATCAAACATTATCTGAAGAATCAAGAAGACAATAAAACCAATAAATTTAGATTTGAAATGTTGATTGGGAAAAAAAATGGCTACCAAACTTTTGGCTGAATTGAGTAAGTTGTTCTGTCCAATTTTTTTTTTTTTTTTGGCACTATGCTTTTTTAAAAGACTTGGTTACTCAATTTTATAGAATATCATTAAAAACTTTTCAACTATAAAAACCTAATTGAAAATTGCATTAAACTATATATAGTTACTTGCAACATAATTAAAGCTTCTTACTATAACATGGTTATATATATATATGCACATGCACTACAGCTCCGAGTTCCCTTCTCAAAGCACTGGTGATTCTGATAAACTTGGATGCTCAATGTAAAATTGCAAGCACAAAGGGTCGCTACTCATTGACCTGATAGGAGTTATAAAAGGGGGCTGCTCCCACTGCTTAATGCCGGTTGGGATCCATGAGTTAGCTTCCTTGCTTGTGCCTGTCTCCGGAAGCAATTGGAAGTTGCCTGTGATCTCCCACCTGCAATCTGTTTAGAGATGAAAGTGTTTGAGACATCGAATTCAGTTTGAGCATGACAGAACAGAATTCAGCACATGGTTTACAAATGCATCAAACCATTTCTAACAATTAAGCTTAATCTTCTAAGATGAGGTTAGTTACATGAATCAAACAATAATATAATGTACTTGTTATGATATCACTTCTCCCAAAACTTAAGCTAGTAGAAGACATATAAATGGTTATATATATAACTCGGCTCCTCAGGCAAGACTTTTTTTCTAGATTTGCGTGAATTTTGTTTTTATAAACTTTCATTTTTATTTCTTTTTCATTTTCATAAGATAACTTAATTTAAATCAGATTTAATCTTAATGAATTAGATCAGATTTGATTTAAATTTAAAATTCCTAAAAATATGATAACCAATTTAAATCAGATTTAATCTTATTAGTTTATATCAAATTTGATTTAAATTTAAAACTCCTAAAGACTACGAAACAAATCAAGTCTTTTGACAAATTTTAACAACAAATTAAATTAAAATATAGACAAAAATAAATTCGAAATTAAATACTAATTTTGTGACTTCCACTGAACTTTAAAAGTACTAGTGAGTTTTTTGCTGTCCTGACTTAGCCTAATGAGCCTTGTCTTTTCTCTTTTAGTTAGCAATTAATGCATCTCCTCATGTATGAGTGCTGCAAATTTCCCAAAGTTCTCATTGAGCTTCTTTGCACTTACCCTAGTGATGGAGCCTTTTGAAAGTGTGAAATCTCCATTGTGCCCTTTCGCCTTACGATGCTCAGATTTTCCTCCCGCGTGTGTATCATTCCCTCCTTCCTCAAAAAGATTCAAGGTATCCATATCAAAAGAAGAAAGATCAGAAACATTGAAAGTGGCGGAGACATTATACTCATCTAATAGATCAATTTTATAGACATTATCGTTGATTCTCTCAAGCACTTGGAATGGGCCATCTCCTCCTCTAGCATCAAGTTTAGACTTCCTTTCAGTAGGAACCTCTCATTCCTCAAATGAACCCAAATCCAATCTTCTGGTTCAAAGACTATATGCTTTCGACCCTTTTTAACCCTTTCAGCCGTGGCCTTATTCTTCTTTTCAATCATGTCACAAGCATACTCATGTATTGTTTTAATCTTCTCAGCCTTGCTTGCTCCATCTAAACTAACAAGATCACTCAAAGCTAAAAGCATTAAATCCAAAACAATTAGAGGGTTAAAACCATATACAAGTTCAAACGGCAAAAAACCAGTAGAAGAATGAATTGTTTTATTCACCACAAACTCAATAAAAGGTGAACAATCTTTCCAAGTTTTTAAATTCTTACCAACAACAACACGCAATAAGGTCCCTAATGTTCTATTCACCACTTCAGTTTGACCATCTGTCTGAGGATAACTAGTAGTAGAGTATAATAATTTTGTTCCAAACTTAACCTACAATACTTTCCAAAAATGACTTAAGAATTTTACATAAGGATCAGAGATAATAGTTTGAAAACGTCATGAAAGTGCACAACCTCTTTAGAAAATAGATCAGCAATATTTGTTACATCGTCAGTTTTATGGCATGTATTGAAATGAGCTATTTTACCAAAGCTGTCTACCACAACAAAAATACTATCTCTACCTTTCCTAGTTTTAAGGAAACCAAGAACAAAATTCGTAGATATATCAACTTATGAAATTATAGAAACAGATAATAGGATTTAGTACAAAATTTTTCAACATCTCTACGCATGTGTAGCCAATAAAAATGTTCAGATAACATATCCAAAGTTTTATATCCACCAAAATGACCCATCAAACCCCTACTATGTGATTCCAGAACAAATAAATCCTTTATGGAATAAATAGGCACACAAATCCTATCACCTCGAAAAAAAAAACCATTATGCTTAGAGAATTTGTTATGTGCACCATCCTCACATGTAGTATATATAGGGGCAAAATCTTGCATACAATTCCTTCATACACTCAAAGCCTAACAACTTAGAAGTAAGGGTAGTGATTAAGGAACACCTCCTAGATAATGCATCCACATCCACATTCTCTTTACCTTGCTTATAGGCAATCACATATGAAAAAGATTCAAGGAATTCTACTCACTTTGCATGTTTTTTGTTCAGCTTTTCTTGATCCTTCAAGTGTTTTAAAGATTTATGGTCAAAATGCACCTCAAATTCCTTAGGCAGCAAATAATGTTGCCACACCTCCAACACTCGGACCAAGGCATACAACTTCTTATCATAAGTTGAGTAGTTGAGACGAGCTACCTTCAACTTCTTATTGAAATAAGCTATGACTCACTTTTCCTGCATCAAAACAGCACATATACCAATCCCGGAAGTATCACATTCTATTTCAAGAGTCTTAAAAAAATCCGGTAACACAAGAATGAATGCATAACACAACAAATCTTTCAAAGTGTTAGAAGCAAGTTCTTATTCTTATTCCCATCTAAAACCTACATCTTTTGTTAATAATTTTAGTTAATGAACACAAGAACAAGAAATTGCTTCTAACACTTTGAAAGATTTGTTGTGTTCTGGACCAATTCTTGTGTTATCGGATTTTTTAAAGACTTTTAAAATAGAATGTGATGCTTTCGGGATGGGTATAGGTGCTGTTTTGATGTAGGAAAAGCGAGCCATAGCTTATTTCAATGAAAATTTGAATGGAGCTCGTCTCAACTACTCAACTTATAATAAAGAGTTGTATACCTTGGTGCGAGCGTTGGAAGTTTGGCAACATTATCTGCTGCCTAAGGAATTTGTGATGCATATTGACCATGAATCCTTAAAACACTTGAAGGGTCAAGAAAACTGAACAAAAGACATGCCAAGTGGGTATAATTCCTTGAATTTTTTTCTTAATCACTATCCTTCTAAGTTGTTACATTTTAAGTGTATGAAGGAATTGTATCCTAGTTTTGCCCCCTATATATGCTGTATGTGAGAATGGTGTATATAACAAATTATACAAGCATTGTGGTTTTCTTTTTCTAGGTGATAGAATTTGTGTGCTTACTTGTTCCATAAGGGAGTTACTTATTCTGGAATCGCATAGTGGAGGTTTGATGGGTCATTTTGGTGTGTATAAAACTTGAGATGTATTATCTTAACATTTACTGGTTACACATACGTAGAGATGTTAAAAAATTTTGTGCTAAATGTATTGCATGTAAACAAGAAAAGATATATTTATTGATTTTGTTCTTGATTTACCTAGAATTAGAAAAGATAGAAATACTCTTTTTATTGTGGTATATAGATTTAGTAAAATGACCCATTTCATTGTATGTCATAAAACTGATAATGCAACAAACATTGTTGATCTGATTTTTTGAGATGTATGCATACATGGCATTTCCCAAACTATTGTTTTTTATCGTGATGTAAAATTCTTAAGTCATTATTGAAAAGTGTTAGTGGAGTAAGTTGGGAACAAAATAATTATACACTACTTGTCATCCTCACCGCTATAAGACCGGCTATACTTTATGGTACAGAGTGTTGGGCGGCCAAAGGGGAGCACGAACATAAGGTGAGTGTGGCAGAGATAAAGATGTTGAGATGGATGAGTAGTCATACGCGATTGGATAAAATAAGGAACGAAGATATAAGGGAGAGAGTTGGAGTAGCACCCATTGTAGAAAAGATAGTTGAATCGCGTCTCAGGTGGTTTGTACATGTGAGAAGAAGACCGATAAAACACACAGTCAGGAGGGTGGATGAGATGGAAGATGGACAAGGGATGAAAGGTAGAGGAAGACCTAAGAAGACCATCCATGAGGTGGTCAAACGAGATCTACATATAAACGGTCTCTCTGTAGACATGATACATGACAGAGTACAATAGCGTCGTTTGATTCATGTAGCCGACCCCACCTAGTCGGACAAGGCTTTGTTGTTGTTGTTGTTGTTGTTTGTACTACTTGTCATCCTCAGACTGATTGTCAAACTGAAGTGGTAAATAAATACTGTTGTTGGTAAGAATTTGAAAATTTGGAAAAATTATTTATCTTTTATTGAGTTTGTTTATAATAAGACAATTCATTTTTCTACTGATTTTTTGCCCTTTGAACTTGTATATGTTAACCCTCTAATTGTTTTGGATTTAATATTTTTTTCTTTGAATGATCTTATTAGCTTAGATGGAGCAAGCAAGGCTAAGAGTGTTAAAACAATACATGAGAAGGCTCGTGGCATGATTGAAAGGAAGAACAAGACCACTGCTAAAAGGGTAAATAAGGGTCGAAAGCATATAGTTTTCAAATCAGAATATTGGATTTGGGTTCATTTGAGTAAGGAGAGATTTTCTACTCAAAGAAAGTCTAAACTTGATGCTAGAGGAGATGACCCATTCCATGTGCTTGAGAGAATCCACGATAATGCCTATAAGGTTCATCTATTAGATGAGTATAATGTCTCCACCATTTTCAATGTTTTTGATCTTTCTCCTTTTGATATGGATACAGATTTGAGGACAAATCTCTTTAAAGAAGGAGGGAATGATACATGCGGGGGAGGAAAATCTAAGCATCCTAAGGCGAAAGGATAGAATGGAGATTTCACACTTCCAGAAAGCTCCATCACTAGGGCACGTGCAAAGAAAAGAAGCTCAAGGAGAGTTTTGGGAACTTGACAGTACTCATACATGAAAAGATGCATCAATTGCTAACTAAGGGAGACATGACAAGGTCTATTGGGCTAAATCTCGACAATTAGAAACCCACTAGTACTTTTCATGTTTAGTGGAAATCACAAAATTAGTATTTAGTTTCAAATTTATTAGGTCTATATTTTAGTTTGATTTGTTGCTAAGATTTATCAAAAGATTTTATTTGATTTTGATTTGTTTAGTAGTATCTTTAGGTGTTTAAAAATGAAATTAAATCTGATTTAATCTAATAAGATCAAATCTGATTTAAATTGGTTATCATATTTTTAGAAATTTAAATTTAAATCAAATTTGATCTAATACAATAAAATCAAATCTGATTTAAATTATCTTTCAATTTTCACCAATTGATTTAGGTTGTCAAGGACAAGTTTGAAGGTCAAGGTCTAGTAAGAAATCCTTTTCGGTGACCTAGGTTGCTAAAAACAGGGTTCTTAAAAATTTAGTAGAAAAACCTGTATCTATTTTTTTGTGTTTCCGTTGTGTCTTTTCTTATCGTTCATCCATCTTTTCTTATTCCTTTCAATTTTGTCTATATATTCTTATCAGTTAACAAGGATCAAAGTCTAGATTTTTAGATCATAGAAGTTCTGATATTAAGTTATGATACCATTTTCTTCAAAAATTTAAACGGATAGGAAGAGAAATATGAATGATTATATATCTAACATTCTTAAAAACAACTGTGTTTAACCCAATTATATCAAATCACTCTTAATAATATCTTCTAAAATTTTCTTGGGTATCTTCCTACCTTGCCTACTGGACTATTGTCCATCTGATCCACTCTTGACTCCTAATTGATGGCTTTGTAGGCCTTATTCAAATATGACCATTAGATTTGATTCAAAAATACAAATCTATATAAACCACAAAACATGAGGTATGTCAATGTGGACATGCATTTTTTCATACATACAAGAGGGAGAGGGATTATCATGAATTTATACCAAAAGAGCACAGGAAAAAAACTATGAAACTAGAAAGAGATACTTTGCACGATACTAAAATTCACCTGGAGGAAGCTTCTTAGTAAGAGATTCTGAGACTGACAGCTTGGCAAGGAATGATCTAAGAGAGATCTGAAGGTCCACCCCTTCCACGGCTGAACCATACGACTGGTTCACTGTGAGCTTGAATATGAATTTCTCCAATGGAACGTTGTCAGTGTTGAAAAAAACAACAGCTACTCTATCTACCATGCCCTAACAAAGGTAGGGATGAGTGAAAATCAACCAGGTTTCCGTAAGAAAGCAATTGGAAAAGAAAGTTGGATTATTTAAGCATTCTGCAATCAAATATTTCTTAGAAGAATAACAAGTAAATATTTAATGGATGGTACTCTAATTCGAGAGATTTTGTGCATTGAGGAGTGGCTTTATTCTAAGCATACATTGAATTATCCTGGCTTTATTCGAACATACTAGAAACTAACACGGGAATCACTACCTAACCAATAGAACATAAAGAGATAACATTCTAAGCATAATAAGTGGCTTTATAGGTGACAATTATAGGTGACATAACTATATAAGCATTGCACTCAGTTCTAATAGATAACATCCTTGAGCTGTTTCATACTAGCACACAAGCATATAAATTGCAAGTAAAGAAAAGAGCAAAGATTTAGATTAAGTATAATTAGGTGTAAGATGAAGCCTACAGCATCAAAACATATAACTTTTAAGTTGGTTAGTTATGAACAAAATTTTAGCACAAAATTCTATAAAAACTCTATCAAAAAATAATTGCCTAGACACCAAAATGTCCTTACTTTACATTCTACCAAAATTCAAAGGATTTTATCATAATATATATAAAAGTACTTTCTACCAAGAGAGGTGAACTATATGTATCAAATGAAGATCACGAAGCCACTTTTAGAATTTTAGTTATACTCTTCTTAGTTCTTACTGGTGCTTCTATAGGTCCTCTCATCACATTCACTTCCTTGTATAGTATATTCATTCATGCATTCCAAAATCCTAACCTGTACAACATTGAGCTTATTACACTGTTGGCCTTTCATACATTCAATTCCATACAAGATCTTAGGTCCTATAGCTGTATAGCAAAATTTTTCCTGAACTTAAGATGACTTTCCTATATCATTCAATAACAACACTCGAATCATCTCTCTATTTCATCCAACAGAGTACTATTGTTTTTCCCCTTTAAGTAGATATCATGACAAGACACTCACTGAAATCACCTTCAAGATTGATAAGTATGTAGAAGAGATGAGATCAGATCCAAATATAAATCTTAAAAATTTCGCAGAAGCTAGTCTTAGTTGCACTCCGACTCTACTTATAGATTTTATTCAATACAAAAGAAACGATCAAACCTGCTAATTGGTATGCCTAAAAATCCTCCTTACTTTATACTTACCATGTACATTGAATTATCCTTGAATATTGTATAATTACAACATTTTGAATTAGGAGGATCTATAGGAATACTTCTAGGAGGCTATATCATCACAATGTTACAATGCCATTGCTTAACAATAGGTAAAACTACAATATATACCCCATTTCATGTTAATTCTGAAATCCACATGACAATCCAAAGATCCTATATCAGCTCATTTAATATCAAAGCAAGAAAATCAACAACAATCCTTACAAGGCTGAGTAAAACTTCAAAGAATTATAATAGAAACTCCCAAAATGAAGAAACCCTAACCTTTTGTAAAAAGGGAAGAAGCCCTGAGACAGTAGCATGTATGTAATATCTAAGTTGAGGATGGCGTGCTCTTTGAACCACCACATTCATATACCTTCTCCTCTCAAATGCACCTTTTCCAACACCAAATAATAATAATAATAATAATAATAATAATAATAATAAGAAGAAGAAGAAGAAGAAAAGAAATGATGGGCATGGAAGAGGGAGAATCCAAAGAAGGAAGCAAGAAACCAGAAGGATAAACGCCTTTAAGAAACACAACAGCGGTAATAGCCACCTCCAAGAATTCAACCAAAACAGAAGCTGCTTGCCCTGCAAATTTTTCATAAACACAACTTCACCAATCACCATGTTACGCACAACTTAAAATAAAAATTGAAAAATTCCAAAACCTTGTGGAGTTTCATTCTCTTTGCGCTGCATAATCACTAATGCTATTCAACTACACATTTGGACGAATTACAAATCAGAGAGATGGTAAGGGCTTATTTTAAACCTTAAACTTCAAATCTGTTTCGAAAAAATGGGCCATGAAATTATCAAGCGTATAAAAATCCGACAGGTCATTAAACCATTTTAGTTACTGATTATTAGTGCTCGTTTGGTACCATTATTTAGATAATAATTTATATTTTTTTTAAAAGATTTTTTTTTAAAAAAAGATACTTTTCATGTAATAAATAAACAAAAAAATATTTTTATATTGTTATACCCAAACATAATTGATAGATAAATAAATCTTTTTGTAAGAGATATCCAAATATAAAATTACTTTTACTTTTCTATAAGATCTTCTAAAAAAGATAACTCAAAAAAAGATCTTTTATTAGAAACTCACCCAAACAAACCATTAGTTTGTTAGTCTAATCAATTTAATTATGGTTCAATCGAAATAACCATTTTATAATAAAATAATAAATAAAATATAAATAAACACATTAAAACATAATTATAACAAAATTTTAGTGATAGCTAAATTCATTGTTTGCATTCTCTTATAGATTATATAACTTGGTTTGTTGTACAAACAAGAAAACCTCATTTTGAAACACATGCACAGACTGAATGATAGGACACACAGTTAGAAAATTACTTAATACAGACAGATTTAGTCTTTATTACAGATGAATTTTTGGTTACTAACAGATTTTGTCCTCTATAAAAGCCTCGTCAGGAATTATTTACCGATGATTTTTTTCGTCAGAAAATTACCGACAGATTTTTACCAATTACCAACAGATTTTTCCTCGGTAAATTCTCTCCTTATTTCCTTGAAACAACGAACTTTCTGATGGATTTTCCGTCAGTAATTACAGATGAATTTTCTAACAGATTTTTTGTCGATAATTACAAACAAATTTTCTGACAGATTTTCCGTCGATAATTAGAGACGAAATTTCCGTCAGTAATTACAGACAAATTTTTTGACAAATTTTCCGTCGATAATTGGCAACAGATTTTCCAACAAATTTTTCGTCTGTAATTTTAACATTGGAAAATCATCCCACACTCTGAATACAGACAGAAAATCCGTCTATAAATCCGTCAGTGGTAAAATAGAATTTTTTTAGACGTTTATATAAATTTAATACAAATTTTTATCTAATTTGTATTCGAATATTTATAATATTTCAAAAAATAAACAAATTCATCGTATTATCAAACTAAAAGAAAAGTACTATAAACAAGAAAATCAATATAATTCAAAACATAAACAAAGTGTATTGATCATCAACTATAATTCCCAGTATATTGTTCAACTATACTAAAATTATCAGCTATAATCTTCATCCTCATCTTCATCCTCATCATCAATATAAGCAGGGCTGGACTTGCAAAATTAACATTATATGACCTACTTATGTTTGTTTTATAAATACGATTACACAGATACATGATATTTTAATATAAACCAAACAAACATGCATTCCAGAAATTACAACTCAGGAAAAATTCTGAAACTTTGAAGCATACTACTGTTAAATTATTTCCACTCCTGGTGATCAAAACCACTTTGATTATTCAAAGAACTATCAGCAGCAACACAATGGTTAATGCAGAATGCCTTCACATATGGTGAAAACATAACAATTGTTCCCCAGAACAATGGCTCGTTGATTTTTAGAACAGACTTTTCTTACTAGATGAAGTCAAAGTTAATACTGCAATGATGCACTACAACTCATAAAAGATTATAGGAAACGACATATCCAGAATTTCACCACCAATCAAGGTTCTGACAACCGGACCGGTCATTGAACCGTTTTAGCTACTGGTTCACTGGTTTACTGGTTCAATCGTGATTCAACTGGAATAACCGTTTTATAAATAAAATATAAATAAACATACTAAAACATAATTATATTCTAACATAAATTTTAAAATTTTATCCAAATTAAAAGTATTACATTACCCAAAGTATTATAATCTCATCTAAATCTAAATACAAACTAAATAAATATCCAATATCAAAGACAAATATTAAAATTTGCTATTAATCATCAAAATTAAAAGAGAAGAGCCATATTCAAAAACCTTAAACTACTTGGCCGAATCACACACTCCTAAATGGTGATTTATTTATTTCTCTCAAACATCTATTTTAACTTTATTAGGAGCAATTCTTTAATTAAATAATCACTCAGAGAATGCAAAAAATTAAGATGCACAAAGTATAAGATTACAAAAATAGCATGAAAAACAACAACACAGCAAATAAACATCACTGTAAAAAAAAATAGCAACAATCAAGAACAATAAAAAAAAAACAGTAGTGAATAAAAATCAACAATCAGAACCATCAAGATCAAACACCAACAATTAGCAACAATAATAAACACAATATTGAATAATTAAATAAAAAATATAATATCCGAACAATAAGAACAGTTCCATAATTATTTTTAAACAAAATAATATAAATTACTCATAATTACTTATCTTTGGTGATTAGGGCTTTGTTTTACTGTTTCATTATATTTAATTTATGTGACTTTTAATTTATTTGAACATTTGATGTTTAATATTAAATAATTAGTATCTATTATTTATAATTTGACTATTAATTGTGTGAAAAAATAAGTTTAAATAAAAAATTAAAACTAAAAAGGAAAAAATTTTAAAAATTTTGCATCATAATATTTTTTTTTAAAAACAATATTGATATTACCGTCGAATTTATGACGCGAGCCAAACATTGGTTCAGAATTCTCTCAAAAAGAATTGCTTCGTCGATAGTATAGTTCCAAACCAACAAATAACCCATGTCGGAGTTTAAAATATACAAATCAATAAAAACCGGAAGTTTTAAATCCTAGGTCGTCTCTAAAAGAAATTGCAGTGAGGTATGCGTATCATTGGTTATGAGAAAATGGGTTTTGATGGCAAAATGCAAGTAATTAAATGACAATATATTAAAAAGCACATAAGAAATTCAAATGCTAAAAAAGCATCTTGGTAAGGATTGAGAGTTAAGGTTTCCTATCTATGTCATCGACCGCAAACATGATAATTAAGAAGAGTTAATCCCACTTCGTCATTCCCAAACATCGGGAGAAAGTGAAATAGGCATAATTGATCTTAATCCACAAGTCCTATCCAACTCACTAATTAAACTTAGTGAAAGACTAGTGTCAGTGGAAATAAAACCAACTAACAACCCTAAGTTACCAATCAATATTAGACATCAATGACTCAATGTCACCTAAGTCCTCAATTCCAAGTCAAAAATGCAAAAATCTACTGTAAAACTAAGAAATGCATTTTAGCAAACACTTGGAAGGCATAAAAGGAAATATCATAAATTACAATAACAATAAAATCTATAACTACCAAATTCAAGAAAGCAATAATAACAACTAGAAGAAACATCAATAAACATAAAAATATCATTAAAGAAGAATTGAAATCAACAATTGTTCATAAACTAAAATTAGCAAAAATAAAGAAACTAACAAGTAAAACTAAACATTTTAAGATGCTAGAATAATAAGAAGTAAAGAAAACTAAATTAAAACAAGATCAAAATCTAAATTTAAGGAGGAATTAAACTAAAAACTCTAAATTCCTAGATTCTAAAACTTTTATCCTAAAACATGATTCTAAACTAAACTAAGACTATGGCTTGGTTCAATGCCCATGTATTCATGCCTTCAAATACTTCAGAAATAAGTTGGATTGGGCTAAAATTGGGCTAGAAATCGCCAGTCACGTGCCATTTTAAGTGAGGGATGAGATTGGGGTCATGCGTACGCATCTACCATGCGTACGTACAACTATGAAAATCTCCAATCTTCATTTCTTGATGATTCCTCTACTTTTGCATGCTTTTTCTTCATTTCTTCAAGTCATTCTTGCTTCTAAACCTTCAATCACTCAACAAACACATCAATGTATCGAATGAGATAGAAGTGAATTAAATTTAGGAATTTTAAAGTATAAAAAGTATGTTTTTACACTAAAGCACAATTAGGAGAAATTTACAAAAACATACAATTTCAATGAATAAATGCAAGATAAGTTGATAAAATTCATTTTTCTCAATACAAAATTCATCGTAAATATGGATTTATCAATTTACCGAGGGAATAATCCGACGGTAATAGTGTGAAAAACAGGATATTGTGGCAACAACGTTACCGTCGGAAAAATCTGCCGGTAACCAAATGGTTTTTCAGAAAGGTAATCCATTGTAAAATTTGACGATAACTAGTTACTGGCGAGGTTTATACCGTCGGATTCTTTTCGTCGGTAATTAACTTACCGTCGAATTTTATTCATATTTTGATGGTATTCAGCATTTTTCTTGTAGTGTCAAATCACACTCTATCATCATTAAATAGCTCTGTGGAATCCAAATCTATAACCACCTTACCACCACTTACATGAACCTCTTGAATATCTACCTTTAAAATTACAACCATCCTAACACTATTACTCATATGAACCTCTCAAACTACCACCTCCGTCATTCCAAGATTATTGCTCTTATGAGTCACTTTTTCAACCACCTCTATTTGACTAACAAACCCAATTTCTATCTTGTGGTCGGTATATGGAAGAAGTACTCCACTTGTTAATCCATAAGCAAGAGGAGTATCAAAGAAAATAACAAAGGAACATGGACCACCCATAGAATTGATAAATCGGATAGACGTAAGCTCGCTTACTCAAAACATGGTTCACCACACTTTGTAGTAATGAGTTGGAGGATATATTGCCAAAGAATGGAAACTTTGAGTTTATTGACTATGAGGAGGTAGTTGAACACTTGAAAGTAGTAAAAATAAGTGGGTTTGGCACCTTAAGACCTTGATGTCCCTTCATCCTTGACAAGTAATAATTTTATTTGAGAGAAATGTGTACACCCTCCATGAATATCTTTCATGATAAGGAGAAAACTTCGGAAAATGTATGCAAACAAGAAATAGTAGTTTAAGTAGAAGCTTACAAAGAGTTGAAAGTTGTGAAGAAAGAGTCAAAGGGAGTGAATATCACCTTGCCTCATCCATTAGAATTCTCTCTTACTAAGTCACCATCCAAAACACAATTTGAGTGGATAAAAATCTCATCTGTTAACTTTTTTGGCCTACATCAATATGCTTCGTTAGAAACGGATGATCAACTTAGAACTCTTTGTGAAAAACAAAGTGAGAACATGTTGGTTATTGATTGGAAACAAGAACCAACATTTATGGGTGATAAAAGATTAAAGCATGAGATCTGAGAGTGGTGCAGAAGTAAAAAAATTCAAGGTTAAGATATGGAGCTTAAGGAGGCATTTAGAATCTTGACTACTCTAAGGGAAGTATGATAAGCAACAAGAAGGTAGATTTTCTTACAGAATTTGGGACCCCAGAAAGTACTATAATGATTAACCATTTTTAGGCTCTTCTTTAGCTTGGAATTTCTTCAAGGAATCGCATCCATAATTTGGGATCCCAGAGCATATATCAAATTCAAGAATTGGTAGGGATTCAAGAAAGAATTCAAGCACAAGCTGCCTAATAAGAGCTTTACCGATCGTCTAACTTAAGGACGTTAAAGAAAAGTGATAGGTGGGAGCTATAAACCCTGCGTAATTAGTGAATAATTAGCTAATAAATTAATTATTAATAAAAAAATTAGAAAAAATGAATTTTATAGTTTAATGAAGTAGAAATAATTAAAACATAAATTTTGACACTAATTTTAAAGGTTTTGGCCCAAAATTGGGCTAAACGGGCCAAACCGGTCGAATCGGACTCCTATTGGACCCAAGGCCCAACCCAACTCACTAACACATATGAGCTTTAGCTCATCTTCCTTCCTTACCATATGAAACTCACGCTGAAAACACCTAGGGGGGAGAAATAAGAACATTCAAACCCTTATCCAAAATTTCAATCTCATATAACTTTCGATCCAGAGCTTCGATTGCCGCACCGCTTGCGGTCACGCGTCCTCCGCGTCGAGCTCTATAAAGGCCACTAACTTGATTTCATTATCATCCTCTCTTCTCCCTAATTTTTTAAAATTAAACTATGGGTATTGAGATTTGTGGTTATTTTGGTGTTTTAGGATAAAATTAACTTGAGAAAATTAGTGAGTTTTGTTTGATTGATGTATGAGTAAGGTAAGAACCCTCAAACCCTAGTAAATTCTTTGATTATATGTGGTCGAGTATTGAGTTTGTAAATATGAATGTAATGGTATAAATTAGGTAGTATATATGTGACATTGGAGCATAATTGAGGAGATTGGAAGCTTGGTTTGTGCCTTGGGTGCTGAAATCTTGGTGGTGGAGGCTTGAGACTTTTCTTTTTTGAGGTAGCTTTGGCTTAGGGAGGAATCGGCCAAGGTATGGTTTTTGGTTTCTCGTAGATAATATATAATGTTTCGTGAAAACATAGGTTAGATAACCATAAGATATGTTGGAAATGCGTGAATATCTTGATGTAAACGTGGAATTATATTGAGAATGAGTTGATGAATGATGATTTTGTTATTTGATGAGTTTGGTGTCTGATGATGATAATGTATAATGATGAGTTATGTGGTTTGAATTTGGGTTGTTCGCAGTAGCAAATGAGATAATTGAGTAATTGGTGTAATGGGGTGGAAATGGAATGATAATATACCTGTTCTATACATAATGAGTGTTGTTTTAAGGAATAATGCATTGTTTTTGAAATGAAATTGGTAAAAATAGAGCTTTGTGATTTTGATGAAAAACCTAATTTTTGACTGAATTTTAGCGGGCCATAACTTGGCTTTCGGACCCTCAAAGTTTGTCAAACTTGTTTTACATGAAAATTGGGTCCGTGAAGTTTACGTCTTTTGAAGATCGGACTAAAAACAATTTTTAACAAAAAAGTTATGGATGTCAGAGGTTCAGAGTGTAAAAGTACTTTCTGCATAACTTAACAGCTTTTTACAAAATTTGAGGGGCATGCGTATGCGGCACACACACGCGATGCGAGCATTTTGTTCTGTCCAAACATCTCGCCTACGCGGGCGTGTGCATGCGTACGTGAGAGGTGATTTTTCAAGCCCACGTACGCGGACAAGAGCCATGCGATGCGGGATATCCTTGCTATTCGGGGGGTCTGTGTACGCGGATGATGGTCGCGTACGCGAGTTAGGCAATTTACACCCCCGCGTACGTGAGATTATGCATGCGTACGCAAACCCTTGTTCTTGGGGAAAAAGTGGATTTCTTGTTAGTTTAACTATTTTCCAATTTCCAAACCTTTATAGTTACCTTCTAAGGTCATAAATTAAGTTTCTAATTATTGGGAGAGGAGTAAACTTGGAGGAGAAGTTAACTTGGCGATGAAAAAAGGTTTGGAAAAAAAATGATGTGTTGTTGGGGAAGTGCGGTAGTGATGATGATGTTATGTATGATGATGGAAATTGATAATGAATGATTAATATTGAATTATTATTTGCATCTTATCTGAGACACGAGTTTCCCTGGGTAGATGCAGTGGCTAGCCACTACTCGCTTCAAGTTGAGACTCGATACTCTATTGACCATACGTCGCAAGATGTGGCCGGGCACTTTAACTCCCCGAAAATTCTCCCAATGAGCTGAATTTGATAAATGATTGAGAAAAAAACTATACATAGACTCTTGGAGATACGCGCACGAAGAACTGTCCAGGACTAGCTACCGGACATGTCGGGTTTGGCTTTATAACCGACAGATGGGACTCATCAGCCATAGGACAGGCATACATCATATGCATATGTTTGTTTTGTCTGATTGTGCATTCTTTGAGTTTGCCTTCGTGATTACTATGCTTAATTGCTAAATTTTCTACCTGCTGTATCTATATCCTACTTATATTTTCCTTGTCTATATTGTTTGTCTGTGCAGTTGAGAGGCCCCTTATCTGGCGGAGGAGTGACGAGGGCAGTTCCACTAGAGTTTTTGAGGATTGGAGGAAAGTGAGAATTGAGGGGTTAAGTTAGAATGGAATTAGAGCCTAAATGCCTTAGATAACTTACCTTGCTTATGGTTTTCAATTATAGTTTTAAGTTTTAAATCTGAGTGTCGGAGTTCTAGGAGCTTTCCCAAGACCTTATATATTATGTTTGTGGGTATTATTACCATGCCGAGAATCCCTGGTTCTTGTAACACCCTTACTTTTAACACCTCATAATCGTACTAAAAGCTCAGGTGTTACTTACCTCTAATTTGTTAATTTAATATTATATTTATTTAATATTGGGTCTTTGTGAATATAAACCGAATCCTTAGTTACGAAATCAAAAACTCTTTATGTTAACCCACTTAATCACATAATTATGTTCACATAATAATAAATACATAAACTTAACAAAACTTCTTAAATACAAATCCTGCCCCTCTAAAATCTCAAATGACAATTGACGAGGGGTAAAGTCTCAATTAAATCAACAAACAGAAAGTACAACATATATATAAAGTTTGTAGATCGGTCGCGGCTTCGCGCCAAAGCTCCTGAACCTGTCACTGAAAAAGAAATTTTGTAGGGGAGTGAGAACATTGTCCTCGAAAGGGTTCTCAGTAGAGGGTTTAAGAATTGTTATAAGAGGATATTTAAAAGAAAACAGTTTTTCGATTGCAGAGATTATCGTTCGTCTTATGAGTCTTTTTAAAATCCAACTGTTAATCATTCAAAACCTTTTCAAAGAAACAATATTTAACTTTTTCAGAAATCCAAAACTCTTCTTTTCTTATAAGAAAAATCTCAATCAGTTTCCTATATTGTATGAATGGCCAACTTATTCCAAGCATAGGTTCATTAAGTCTATGCTGAACCAACTTGATTTTTCATACTTTACTAATACCTCAATCAGAAACCAATCACAGCCTTTAGCCCCATCACATAATCAATCAACACAATTATCAATTCATCACCAATAATCTCAAAAGTACCACATTAGAATAAACATAGGCAAAATAGACAAAGAAAGCACAGGTATAGATAGCAATTAATAAAAGTTTAGCAATTAGGCAAACTAAAACAAATTCAAACTCAAGCAAAGCATACAAATGCATATGATATATGCTTGGCCTATGACTAATGAGCTCATTTGTCAGTTTTATAGCCAAACCCAACATGTCCGGTAGGTAACCCGGACACTGTGTCTCTGTTGCGCATTAATATCATTAGAGGGAATACGTGTCCTGTCACCATTAGAGAGATTATGTGCCCTGACACCATTAGAGGAAATATGTGCCATGTCACCATTAGAGGGGATAAGTGCCCTGTCACCCTTATAACCAGAGAGAAAACACATACTCATCATCAAACATCCTTAATCATGACTCATTTACCATATTCATTCTAGTTCATTCATAATCATTCATAAGTCATACTTTAAGATCATAACATCATTTTTCTTTATTCGCATTCTATCATTATAATTCCTCCCATCACACCTTGATAAACTCCAATTTTGTGGTTTATCTTGTGCTTAATTTGGGTAATTTTATCAACTTATCTCACATTTATTCAATGAAATAGCATGGTTTTTTAATTCTCCTTAATTTTGTGCTTAAGTGTGAAAACATGCTTTTTAGGCCCTTAAATTGGTAATTTTAATTCATCTTTGATTCCATTAGATGCCTTGATGTGTTTGTTAGTGAATTCAGGTTGAGAAGGCTAGGAATGGATCAAAGAAGTGAAGAGAAAAGTATGCAAAATGGAGAATTCATGGGAAAACAAGGATTTGGAGTGCATACATCGACGCGCACGCGTGACAGACGCGCACGCGTGAAGATGAGGTCGCCAGGCGATGCGTACGCGTGACATGACGCGTACGCGTCACAGTAGGCATGTGACCTCATTAAAGTGAAAACGCTGGGGGCGATTTCTGAGCTTTTCAGGCCCAAATCTAACTCATTCCTAAGGCTATTTCATGCAGAATTCAAGCTTGGGCAAAGGGAGAGCAATTAGTTGTAGATTAGGAAGCATGTAGTTAGTTTCTAGAGAGAGAAGCTCCCTCTTCTCTCTAGAATTAGGTTAGGATTAGGTCAAATTCTCTTAGATCTAGATTTAATTCCTTGTTTTCATCTTGTTTTCTTTACAATTCCTTGTTGTATTGTCTTAATTCTTCTCTTTTCTCTTGTTAATTTCTCATTTTGGTTGCTTTATGTCATGAACTCTTGTTAATTTTTATTATCTTTAATGAAATTTTGAGGTATTTCATGCTCAATGTGCTTTCCTTAGTTGTTGTTGTTAATTTCTTGTATTGGATAGTAGTAGATTTCATTAATGAGCACCTTGTTGGATTTGGCTTTCATTTAATGCATTTTCATATTTGATTTTCTTTTATTGTTAATTGAGTTGTTGTTATTGTTTTCTTATAATTGGATAATTGTAGATTTACATTTCCTTGCAATTTATTATGCTTTCCTTTTATGCCTTCCAAGTGTTTGACAAAATGCTTGGTTGGATGTTAGTGTAGCTTTTTGAGCATTCTTGGTTTGGAAAGAGAAATTAGGTGATCTTGAGTCATGAATACCCAACTTACGTTGGTGATCTAGAGTTGTTAGCTAATATTGTTTCCATTGACGCTAATCTTTTGCTAATTCAATTAGTAAGTTGATTAGGACTTTTGGATTGAGATTAGCTAGTCTTATTTGACTTTCTCTCGTGTGAAGATAATATTGTACCTTCTTCCATTGTTAGAGATGACAAAATAGGATAAATTCTTGTTAATTATTGTTAGTGACTAGGATAGAAAGCATATAACTCAATCCTTGCCATGAATGTCTCTTTATTAATTGCTTTCTTTAGTTGCTTGCTTTACTTTTGTTGCCATTTATTTTCTTGCCCTTTTTATCAATCAAACCCTCCTGCATCTTCATAGCCAATAATCATTCACTTCATTGCAATTCCTTGTGAGACGACCCGAGGTTTAAATACTTCGGTTAATTTTCATTGGGGTTTGTACTTGTGACAACCAAAATCTATTAAAATTTGATTGTGAGGATCGATTGTCGGTTTGGACTATACTATCAACAGAATTATTTGTGTGAAATTCCAAACCGTCATAAACTCTCACTATCACACCTCTCACTCTACTCATCAATAATTCCAAATAAAACATAATTCATTTCTTAACAAATCACACTCAAAATATAATTCTTTTCTTACTAAATTGAAAATCAAAGAATAATATTTTCTTAATAAATCATAGGCAGAACATAAAAGATTTTCTTAATAAATCAAAACCACATACGTAGTTATTTCCTTAACAATCGAACTCAAACATAATTCTTTTCTTAATAATTCGAACTTGAAACATACTTCTTTCCTCAATAAATCAAACTTAAAACAACTCTTTCCATAATAAATCGAAATGAAAAAATATGATTCTTAAATCCAATTTTCTTTTTAAAGAATGCTTCAAACAAATTATCAGAGTTTTAAAAAATTTGGCAGCATCTCCTCTAAAACTCGGACTTTGCCACCCTTTTCGAGTCCCAACCAAACAATTTCTCAAACTCTTTTCAACCATTTCCATTAAATCAAACTAATTTCAATACCAAAAAGCATTTTCAAATCTCAGAATCATATCCGATAAATCAACAAAATCCACTTCCTGTATCGGTTCATTTTCAATATCAAAATTAACTCCAAACCAAGAAAACCACTTTTCATAGTATTTAATCAAACCAATTTTTCAACTCAATAATCAGAATAGTCACAATCCAATAATCATCATAACAAACATAAACCAAGTAAAAACCTGACTAAACATCTTCAATCAATCAATAAACCGTTCAAACAAGTATTTGCATCCATTTAAGACGCAGTTCAATCCATAAGACATACGAAATAATAAAAATGTATTTTTTATATTAATATCTACTTATAACAATTCTTGATAGTAAATTGAGTTTAAGAAATCGTCCCTACCTCGATTAGCCGAACTTACGAATCAAACGCGATAAACCCACTTATTTTGAATTAACAGCAATACCGGCAATGGCATTAGAACCAGCAAGAAATAGTAGAAATACAATGCCAGTACTAAAACAGAGATATATTTACTGATGAAATTAGAACTTGGCAGAGATCAACAAAATTGAAATAAAATAACGATAAAAGCATGGTAGGTTTAGGAATTACAGAGTTGAGACTAAGACAAGAAGGATGATGATGCTGATGGCTCTGATGGCGGTAGAGGCTCTGGCAGCTGCGAGAACCAGAAGCAGAGGCAGAACTGAGCAAGTCTCCCCCCCAAAATCAGCACCAGCTCCAACAAAGCTCGACGGTGGTAGCGGCTGACTTCAACGCTGGCGACACCAGGCAGAACGCGACAGTGACCTCCTATCCTTATTCTTCTCCTCCCAGCGGCAACTCTATTAATGGCAGTAGCAACAAACCCTAATGGCAACGAGAACAAGGTGCGGCAGTGATGAAGGTTCGATGACGGCAGTGAGGCGTGGCGGTGTAAGACAGTATTTTCTCCCCGCGTCTCACCCTCATCGATCGGCAACAGCAACGCGTGAACGACAGCGACGAGGCGTGGCTCGACGGTGGCTCCTCCCTCTCCTTTGTGGATCATGTCTCCTTCCTCTGTCTTTCTCTCTTGCTCATGATAACTCAAACATAATTCTTTTCTTAATAATTCGAACTTGAAACATACTTCTTTCCTCAATAAATCAAACTTAAAACAACTCTTTCCATAATAAATCGAAATGAAAAAATATGATTCTTAAATCCAATTTTCTTTTTAAAGAATGCTTCAAACAAATTATCAGAGTTTTAAAAAATTTGGCAGCATCTCCTCTAAAACTCGGACTTTGCCACCCTTTTCGAGTCCCAACCAAACAATTTCTCAAACTCTTTTCAACCATTTCCATTAAATCAAACTAATTTCAATACCAAAAAGCATTTTCAAATCTCAGAATCATATCCGATAAATCAACAAAATCCACTTCCTGTATCGGTTCATTTTCAATATCAAAATTAACTCCAAACCAAGAAAACCACTTTTCATAGTATTTAATCAAACCAATTTTTCAACTCAATAATCAGAATAGTCACAATCCAATAATCATCATAACAAACATAAACCAAGTAAAAACCTGACTAAACATCTTCAATCAATCAATAAACCGTTCAAACAAGTATTTGCATCCATTTAAGACGCAGTTCAATCCATAAGACATACGAAATAATAAAAATGTATTTTTTATATTAATATCTACTTATAACAATTCTTGATAGTAAATTGAGTTTAAGAAATCGTCCCTACCTCGATTAGCCGAACTTACGAATCAAACGCGATAAACCCACTTATTTTGAATTAACAGCAATACCGGCAATGGCATTAGAACCAGCAAGAAATAGTAGAAATACAATGCCAGTACTAAAACAGAGATATATTTACTGATGAAATTAGAACTTGGCAGAGATCAACAAAATTGAAATAAAATAACGATAAAAGCATGGTAGGTTTAGGAATTACAGAGTTGAGACTAAGACAAGAAGGATGATGATGCTGATGGCTCTGATGGCGGTAGAGGCTCTGGCAGCTGCGAGAACCAGAAGCAGAGGCAGAACTGAGCAAGTCTCCCCCCCAAAATCAGCACCAGCTCCAACAAAGCTCGACGGTGGTAGCGGCTGACTTCAACGCTGGCGACACCAGGCAGAACGCGACAGTGACCTCCTATCCTTATTCTTCTCCTCCCAGCGGCAACTCTATTAATGGCAGTAGCAACAAACCCTAATGGCAACGAGAACAAGGTGCGGCAGTGATGAAGGTTCGATGACGGCAGTGAGGCGTGGCGGTGTAAGACAGTATTTTCTCCCCGCGTCTCACCCTCATCGCAGCAACGCAGCAACGCGTGAACGACAGCGACGAGGCGTGGCTCGACGGTGGCTCCTCCCTCTCCTTTGTGGATCATGTCTCCTTCCTCTCTCTTGCTCTCTTGCTCGCAATAATCTCCTAAACCACCTAAACCAGTTGTCGGCTTCTGTTGGATTAGTCGATCCTCTAAAGGTTGGAGGATTAACCTTCAGAAAGGTTGCCAATGCTGCAGTTGAGGCCTAATTTTCTGCTTTTTGAGCTTCTCCAGTCAGATGGTAAGCAGCAAACCCCACCATCTGACCTTCAGGTACTTGCTGCACTTGCAATAATCTCTTTATTACCCTAAACCAGTTGTCGGCTTCTGTTGGATTAGTCGATCCTCTAAAGGTTGGAGGATTAACCTTCAGAAAGGTTGCCAATGTCATCGGACCTGCAGTTGAGCTCCCTCCAGCTCCATTACTGTTCCCATTTCCGTTCATCCTTTCCATCGCTTGGTTGGCAGCCGCCGCATTAGCTTGCATAGTATTGACAAGTTGGTTCATTGCCGCCAGAAATTTGGCCTGATTACCAGCAAGAGCGGGTTCCTCATTTCCTCTTCGTCGCGACCCTGTCCACGAGTTGCCATCTCGAGTCCTATCCACACAAAATAAGTGATATCAAGGTAATCAGTCTCAACATCTCAAGTTAAGTACTTCAATTTCCCAAAAGTATACTCATGAACTTCATGCTAAACATATCAATCAAATATTCTAAATAGCATAGGCACAATTCAGAGTATACATTAAAGCATAAGCAGTCCTTCCCTCAGGCTCACAAGAATGAACTGATTTGATACCATAATGTAACACCCTAATATTTAAATCCTTATGCTCGAGTCATAAGTCAATGATACTAAGGTGGTACGACTCTCAGGTGAATTATAATACATACATACATATATATAATTGAAAGGAAATATTAAACTAGAAGCCTGAAGAGGAACAAAATAAAGTCGCGAAGTTGTAACACTCACGCATCGATAAAACAAAAGATAAAGCGAGAATTGAAAGCAATATAAAGTTAAAACCATAAAGAAGAATAAGATAAAGTCAGAATATAGATATATAACATAAGTAATTAGCCACTAGTCGCGACCTGCGAAGTTTAGGCCGGCTAGGGTACAGAACTAAAAACAGTTTGACAATAGTACCTCCTATCTCTCCCAAAAGATACATAAAGGCCTCTATAGGCAAGTTTTCAAAAGGATTAAATACATAGCAGAAGTTTTTCAAAACAAAAGTGGAGAGATTCTAAACAAAATAACGCAGAAATATAATAATCTTCGCCATCTCTCAGATGAACCACAGCTCATTGCTGAGCACTTGGACCTGTATTTGAAAAATAAGAGATATATACGGAATGAGAACCCCTGACCCATGGGTTCCCAATACGGTAAAAGTGCCAAATAAATATTGCATAAGGCAACATTAATTCTCCACACATCATATTATCCATCTTAATTTATTTCTGATCCATAATCTTGGCAACTAACATAAGGGGAACTCTACGTCTAAGTCAACAATTCTTAACCTTCTCAATTCTCTAACAAACAGAGCCATAATCAGAGACAGTACCAGCCCTCAGCGTCAACCATGACTAGCCTGAGAGACCTCTCAGTTGTACAAACACAAGCAATTCAAACAAGTAATACACAAGTAGGTACAAGTAAAGCAAATAGCATATAATCAAGTAACATAGCATATACAATTAGACAGTCCAAAACATGTAAGCAAACCCATACAAGTCAAACATATGCAAATGATGTATGCCTGCCCTATGGTTGATGATATCATCTGTTGGTTATATAGCCAACCCGACATGTCCTGGTAGCTAACCGTTGGACAGTCCCTGCGACTGCGCATCCCCAAGCTCAAAATCTCAATTATTCATTATAATATATCCATGGGGGAGAGCTCATCCGGAAAGGTACAAGTGTCCAGCCACACTTACGATGCAGGATTAAACAGAATCTCGGATCTCTACCTGGAGCAAGTGGAGTTGACCCATGGCATCTACCCAAGGAAATCCAAAACTCAGATAATTTCACAAATCTTAAATCATTCTCAACTGGGAGCAAGTGGGGGGCTAACCACTGCATCTACCCTAGGAGGCTCAAACCAAACTCAGAGCAAGTGGATCAATACCACTGCATCTACCCAGGCAGGTGTATTAAATTCAGAATCAAGCTCAAATAACAATCTCATAATCATTATCATTCTCATCGTCAATCTCATAATCATCATCATTATCATTATCAATATCATGATCATCATCATTCTCATTATCAATCTCATAATAATCATCATTCTTACCTAACATCTTGTTTATTTCTTTCAATTTTACTAACTCAACCCATTGGGTTCTATCCCTAACTCTTCCATCCTCATTTTCACCGGCTCTAGACCCATATCGAAGTTTATAAAGGTTTAGGAGGCTAAAAGAATGGTTAAAATCCATAAAAACACATTTTTTTCAAATTCTAGGAGGTGTGTGTACGCGCATACATGTGGTGTGCATATGCACAGGATGAAAACTTGGGTGTCCGTGTATGCATGCAAAGGTCTGCGTACAAATAAGGTGAAAATTTAATAAGTCGCATATGCATGCATCGTGTCGCGTACGCATGACCCCAATTTTGGACCATTCCGCGTGCGCATGTAGTGTCTGCATACGCAGAGGCACTTGGCAGAGGCCAATGCCAGTGTACGCATGTCAAAGGCTGCGTACGCATCCATATCAGAAAACAAAAAATCTGATATGTTACAGAAATCAATTTTTTAGTCTATTTTTCAAAACCTCATAACTTTTTTCACAAGATTTTGTTTTCAACCATTCTTGAACCATTGAAAGGATCGATAAATGAATTTTCATAAAAATCTAATTTTGAAAGTTTTCCAACTCCGAGGACCAAGTTACGGCCCACCCAAGTTAGCCAAAAATCTATTTTTACCAAAAAAAATACATTTACCAATTTTTCAATGATTCACAAGCCTCAATCATTTTCAACCAACAAAATAAATCCAAACCAACTCAAGTCACATATTCACACACAACCAAATCCAAACCTACTCCATCTATACATTTTAACTCAAATACATCAATTCCA
Source organism: Arachis ipaensis (assembly GCF_000816755.2). Lineage (NCBI taxonomy): Eukaryota > Viridiplantae > Streptophyta > Magnoliopsida > Fabales > Fabaceae > Arachis > Arachis ipaensis. The sequence goes on from NC_029792.2 coordinate 76,463,410, forward strand.
CATTTCAAAAACCTCATTTTTTACTATTTCATTAATCAATCAATTTCGCATATATTTCATACCAATTCTTTATTCAATCTCATACATTATCACACAATTCAATCATTACTTACCGTTTTTACCTTTTCCCGGCCTCCGGCCCGAAATTTACGGCCTCAGGCCCAATATTCATCAAATCAATATACATGAACTCATAATCATATAATTCCCTAAACAACACCAATTTCAGTCAACCCAACAACAATGCATCATCCAAAACATCAATTATTATAACATGTCACATACCATAATCCATCCAAATACTCAATTCAAACCTAATCCTAGGGGCATCTAGCTTAGGATTTCATACCACATTATACGGTATCTAAATCAAACTAAAACCATACCTCTTATAGTCACACCAATTTGATCCTTCCTTGTAAATTTTTCACCAAGCACTAGCTCCAAGCTCCACCAAGAATTTCACAAGCCAATTTTAAGTTTCCAAGAGTACCAAAATCTCACCCAACAACTCTAACACAACTAATATCATACATACATCAACCTAGGGTTTATAAAATCTAGTAAATCACAAGGGTTAGTGATTTTTTACCTCAACCCACTGAATTTTGTGATGAATATCACCAACAGCTCATATTAGAGTACTCCTAAACAACTAAAATTATAAGATTTCCTCAAAACTCAACCGAAAAACACGAAATGGAGAGAGAAATGGAAATTGGGCATAATTTTCGAAATTTCTTACTACAATACCTAGATAAAATTGAAGAGCTCATCAAGAGCGACGCGTGACCATAAATGGCTCATCAATCAGAGCTCCGGAGAGAAAGTTATGGTGATTTGAAGTTTGGGAAGCTAGGTTTTCTTTCTCTCTTCTCTCTATCCGCCCCTCCCTCTCATTTTTAGGGTTAAACGAGCTTCAATGCTCATAAATGATGCTTATATACCTTGAGCTTGGGTCCCACTTGGGCCCAGTTCACGTATATAACCCATTGGGCCAAAACCTTTAAGATTAGCATTTTAAATCGCGCTTTAGATATTTTTACTTTCTAAATCATAAATTCTAACTTTTTAATCTTTCTTACTAAAAATTAGTTTTCTCAGCTACATTACCAGACAGATCTCAGCCGGTACTGCCAGTCAAATTTTCGGTTCGTGTTTTTACTCAGAAAACTATGTTCTCTGACTCAGAAAAATCCACTAGGTCCAAATATCATATCAAAATTGCCAAATTATGATTGTTATATTTTCTAATCATTTTTTCCATATTTAATTTATTTCTTAATTAACCTACGGTTTGACCGAATTTTACACATGAAATCTCCCATTTTACATGCTTTCTTCCACTTCTACCTAGCCATTCTTGCCTATTGTGCCTGGAATCACTCAACAAAACATATCACGGCATTGAATAGAATAAAAGTAGAATAAAATTGATTAATTTAAGTATAAAAAAGCATATTTTTATATTTAAGCACAATTTACAGAGAAATCACAAAAGTATGCTATTTAAGTGAATAAATGCGGGTTTATGTGATGAAATCCATTCAATTCAAGCTAAAATTTACCATCAAATATGGATTCATTAGGCACTCGAGTATCACCCACAGTTTCAGGCGGACCCACATTCGAGCAGACCTCAGAGATAGGCGCAGCCTCTGCCATGTGGCACCGGCCATCGGCGTCATTTCCAGGGTGATCACCGTCGATGATTTTGGATATTTTCTTTTGTATACTATTACTTTTGTGCTTACCATTGATGTATTTTGATGTACTTTGATGTATTTATATTACAATAATTACATTTTGATGTAATTTGACAAAGTAATATTTGATGTATTTTGACCAAATAGTTATGTTATGTACTTATCACTTTGTATTTATATCATGACAACGTGATTATGGTTTGTACTATAATGTCAGGATACAAGATATGGAGTATAGAATATTTAGAATCCATTGTACTTAATGATACAAATTCGGAATACAAAATATTCCGAACGAAAATAACACAAATTTAAACATAACTTCTTCCATGTAACCAAAATAAACCCTAAACAAAACAGATACAAATTAACAACCGTAAACTAGGCTTCGTCTATCTACTGGTTTGGACAACCCCTTCGGGTATGACCGGTTTTCCTGCATAAATCGCACTGTTTCTCTTGGTGCTCGCCGTCGTCCATCTCATCACGAAACCTGATGCGTAAGCATCTTAAGCACTTTTCATTAGCATTTCTTATAGAAAAGTTGTTACTTTTTCTTAATAATTATATGATTTTCCTGGCTTTTCTATTAGTACTTTGATTTTTTTGGTTTTATGATTCTTGTAGAGAAATGTTAGGAAAAGAGAAGCAAAACAACAAGGAGGAACCAAGAACTAAAGACAAGTGGAAAGAGAATTTCATGCAGTTCCAGCGGCAATAGAAAGCCAACTTCCAGAACGATATATAATAGTTCATACTTTTTTCTGGCATCACGGTGCTAAACGCTATGACATTGGCGTGTAGCGCCAAACCGGGCCAAGGTAATTCTTCTCGAGACTTCCGGCGCTAAACACCACTCCTCCCGCGTTTAGCGCCCGACAGGCAGCAAGGAAGTGCAGAATGTAAGAACCGGAATTTTTCACTTAAAACCATTATAATAAAATAAATTTTAGTGCCTGGGATAGATTCAAAATTTAGAAGTTTTAATTTGAAAATTTAAAGGTGAAATTTGATTTCGGTGAATTTTTCTGAGTTGGAAAATGTATCTTTCTCGAAAGATTTTTGTAAAAATGCGTATTGGCACTTAAGCTGGCAGTACTGGCTCTAGTCTGTCCAGTACTGCGTACTTTGGAAAATAAGATTTTAAAATTTGATTTATTGTTTTGAAAGAATAAAAATAATTTAGAATTGAAAAATTGGGTGCTAATTTTAAAGGTTTTGGCCCAAAGTGGGTCAAACGGGCTAAAAACGCTAACGGGTTAGACCGGGCCCAAACCGGGCCCAAGGCCCAACATATATAAGCTCATTAAATGAGCTTTTTGGCTCATTTCCTCCCCTGAAATGAGAGAGCGCTCGGATTGAGAGAGAAGAGAGGTGAGGGTGGGTGACACTGTTCACATCCACCTTCCGAGAGCAATATCTTGAGCTACGGAGCTCTGATTGATGAGCCGTTTATGGCCACGCGAAGCTCTCGATGAGATCTTACTTTCTATCTAAAGAAATTTGGTAAGGACTTGCATCTCAATCCCAAGTTTCCAGCCACTCGATTTTTGCATTTCTGGGTTATGGTTTTTGAGTAGATTTTGTGGTTTTGCTTGTTTAGGTGATCTCTAGTAGCGGGTAATTGTCGGGCTTTGCCCCAATCACCGTTGGATAAGGTAAGAAACCTCTACACCCTTGTGGTTTAGTGTAGTGTAAGCTTTATTTGTTAATGTATGGTTATGTTGTATGTATGAAGCTTGTTTTTGGAGTTGGTTGTGACTTTTGGTTTGGCTTTGGTGGTTTGGAGCTTGATGGAAGCTTGTTGGAGCCAAACTTTTGGTGTATGAGCATATTGAGAATCGGCCAAGGTATGGTTTTGGTTTTCTTTATGTAATATGTGATATTTCTGGATACTTAGGCTAGTTGACCCTAAGATAGGATTGAATGTTGTTGGCGTATGAATAATTATATGTGAATTGACGTTAATTATTGGTTGTATTGGATTATTGGTTTTGATGAGTATTTATGGTGATTAGTTATGTTGATGAATAATGAGGATTATGAGAAATTAGGGTAATAAGCTAATGTAAAATGTTTGTGGTGGTTTGGAATAAAGGACATTATGATTGATTGATAATGATGATGAGGGTTGAATGAGTTGTATGTGGAAAGGTATGAGTTTGATGATAATATGATGAATGTTGGTGTAATTATGATTGATAATGATTATGAGTATTGATGAGAATGAATTGATGATAATGTGTTTATTTAGAGGGAAGTTTGGAGATATGTAATATTGATGATTGATGGGATTGGTGAGTGGTAATATTGATGTTAATGAGGTCCATGGAAATTGAGAAATGTGAATTTGGTTGGATTTAGAGTTGTTGAATGGTTTAGAGGATTGTGTGATTGAGAAAAGGGTTGAAGAAGTACTGGTATGAATTTTGGGTTGCTTTGGTATGGTTGAAAAGTGTTTGAGTTGGTTTTTTGGATTGAAAGTTAGTTAAATTTGAGTTTTTAGAGTTTTTGGTAAAAACAGATTTTGGTGAATTTTGACGGATCATAACTCGAGCCTCAGTTTTCAAAATTTGGTGAGATTTACTTTAAATTAAATTTCATTGAAAACTCTTTAAATTGATATAAAGTTTGTAAGAATTGGAATTTCGTAGAGGAAATTATGATCATTCAAAGTTGGGTGTCAAAATCTGAAATTTTGCAAAGTTGCAGAATTTTGTGATTTCTGATGTGTGCGCACGCACATCCCTGTGAACTTTTAAACCTGTGCGCACGCACAGCCTTGTGTGTATGCACACACGGGGGAAGGCTTGTTGTTGGCAGCACTGGCACAGCCTGTGCACGCACACAACTAACAAAGATTTACAACCTGTGCGCACGCACACGTTGGGAAAGGCAGTCTGTTTGGGCGCGAGCACAACTTGTGCGAGCTACCAGAATTGTAAAATTTGGTACTTGTGCGTACGCACACATTTTGAAATCCTCTTGGGCATGCGCATGCACATCCCTGTGCGTACGCACATGCCCTGTTTTACAACTTAAACCTTGTTTTTAAACAATTTTACTTTCCCAACAAGTTTGTATACTTCTATGACACCTAATTAAAACTCTTGGGCTTATCTTCAGGTATTGGAACATGGGAAATGCCCTAGGAGGTTTGATGTTGGTGTTATTTTGAAAAGTTAGCAAACGGTGGTTTAGGTTTCTGGTGTATTAAGGATGAGTTGGTTGAGAGAGAAGGAAGAGTAGTGATCTTGGTGATTACTGACAACGAGTTGAGGAACTGATGAAATAATGAGTTCGGAATGGAAAGTTAAGAATTGATGATGATTGTGATGAGATGAGAACTTGGAAGTGAATGATTATGGTATATTGAATGAGTATGAGCAGAAATATGCTATGAGGAGTGGCCTCTGAGATTGAATATGTTATTATGATATGTATTGTTTTTGTCGTAAGGGCTATGGTAGTCTCCCGCCTACGTTCGGATGTGAGGCTTGAAGCTAGGTTTCTCTCTCATATTTGTTGGTCAAGAGGACGGTGGTAGGGCACTCTCCCTTGGAATGTTTCTCTCTGAAAGGAGAAGGTGGTAGGACACTCTCCCTTGGAATGTTTTCCTCTGAAAGGGGAAGGTGGTAGGGCACGCTCCCTCGGAATGTTTTCCTCTGAAAGGAGAAGGTGGTAGGGCACTCATCCCTCGAATTTATTCCTCCTGAGAATGCGATTTCTCTCTGATTGCAAGGTGGTAGGGCACTAACCCACAGAATCATGCGGCAACCAGAGGAAGGTGGTAGGGCACTCTCCCTCGGAATGTTTCCCTCTGAAAGGAAAAGGTGGTAGGGCACTCTCCCTCAGAATGTTTTCCTCTGAAAGGGGAAGGTGGTAGGGCACGCTCCCTCAAAATATTTCCCTTTGAAAGGAGAAGGTGGTAGGGCACTCATCCCTCGGAATTATTCCTCCTGAGAATGCAATTTCTCTCTGATTACAAGGTGGTAGGGCACTAACCCACGGAATCATGCAGCAACCAGAGGAAGGTGGTAGGGCACGCTCCCTCGGAATGTTTCCCTCTGAAAGGAGAAGGTGGTAGGGCACTCATCACTCAAAATTATTCCTCCTTATGCGCAATAGAAAGACTAATCTGGGAGTTGTCGACCGGATTTTCTGTCGGGATTGGCACTATAACCGACATGTGATATCATAGCCAATAGAACAGACATTCATCATATGCATCTTCTATATGTTTGCTTGCTTTGATTACTTGAGTTTGCCTAATTGTATAATATGCCTACTTGCTTCTTGAATTACTTGTTATATATATGAATAATACCTGTGTATTCCTTGCTTGTATTATCTGTGTTTGTCTGGTGCTGAGGAGGTTATGTAGGCGGTGGCGATGGGATCCCACGAAGGGTAGGTTGGTGAAGGCTGTGGGACAGCGGTGATTAGATTTAGTTAGAAATCCCCTAAGTCTAAATGCCTTGTTTATTACTTACGGTTTAAGTTATTTATTTACGTTATGCTTGAATATCCTGTATCGATGTGAAGTACTAGGATTGCCTTCAGCATCCCGGAGCCTTACATCTTACATATTGGGCACTGTTACCATACTAAGAACCTCCGGTTCTCATTCCATACATTGTTGTTATTTTTTAAATGCAGGTTGAAATTCACCTCGTTGTTTTTGGTCATGGTGACAAAGCGGAGTATGGTTCCTCCTTGGTTTATTTCTATTTTACTTTGTTGTAGTTACTCTCACATCTCTTTGTATATTTATCTTTATGGCCTTAGAGGCTTATTTGAGAGAATAGTTGTATAAGCTGTTTTTAACTCCAAAACTCTGTATGTCTGTATATACTAGTCGGTTTAAACTCCGCAAGCTGTGATAAGCTATATTTTGTCGGTATAGAATTTTCCAATAGGATTATGTCATAAGTATAGTCTAAACCAACAAGCTATAACACATCAAACATAGAAAATGTGTGTCCACAATTCAAAATCAATAACCGAGAGTATTAGTCCCGAGTCGTTCTCCCTAGGAGTTGCCCTAAGATGCACATCATTGGTTAGGAGTTCTCTTGGTGTTTGAGGTTGAATGCAAGAAATGTAAACAAGCTTGCATAAAAGCAATGAACAAATAATAAGTAGGCTAAGGGACACAAGAAATTGAACTAAACAAGGGTGAATGACAATCAATCAATGTAAAAGCCTTGGCTAGGGTTGGAAATTGGAATTCCTATCCTCATTGCCTCTAACATTTGTGATAAGAATTGGTTATTGCTCCACTTAGTTAACCTCTAACTATGAAGGAAAGTCAAGTAGAGATAATCAATTTGAGTCCATAAGTCCTAGTCAAATCCTAAGGAAAGACTAGAGTTAGTGTCATTCAAATCAATTAGCAATTTCCAATTATCAATCAACAAAAGGCTTTGACAATTCAAGTGTCTCCAATTATCCAACCCCTAAGCCAAGAGTGAAAATCTACTCCATAGCTATAGTTGACATTTTCTCAAACATTTGGTGAACAAGAATGAAAGGCATTGTGAAATGGAGAAGAGAATTTTAATTCAAGCTATCTAACACAAGCAATCAACAACAATAAAGCAATTGACAACAATGAACATGAAATTCCTCAATGCATTAATAGAAATCAAAGTAACAAGATCCAAATCCAAGATCTGCAATGCTAGAGTAACAAGAACACTAAATTGAGAGTAGAAGAGTGAGATCTACAAACTAGAACAATGTAAAATTGAAATTAAATTCAGATCTAATCAAAGGATCCAAGTGAAATTGGAATTGAGAAAGCCAAAACCTAGAGAGAAGTTAGAGCTTCTCTCTCTAAAAATATGAACTCTAAAACTAACTACCAAAATATCTCCAATGTGTGTAATGTGTGAATCCCCTTCAATCCTTGGTCCTTAAGGTCTTTTTCCTCCAAAATTCAGCTGAAAACTGGGCCTGAAGCTCCTCAGAAGTCGCCAGTAACGATTTCACTAAAGAAGTCACGTGCCGAGCGTCACGCGTACGCATGAGTCGTCTGAGTTTTTGCGATCCACGCGTATGCGTCAAGCGTGCGTATGCGTCGATGAGAATTCTGCCCAGCCATGCGTATGCGTCTACGTTTGCGCACCAATCCCAAATCCAGGCTCCCATGCGTGCGCGTCGATGCCAATGCTCTAAAGCTCCATTTTTCATGCTCCTTCTACTTATGCATGCTTCCTTCCTCTCTTCTAGACCAATCTTGCCCCTATAAACTCTGAAATCACTCAACAAACGGATCACGACATCGAATGGTAATAGAGAGAGATTAAAATATAGCTTATTTAGGGCCTAAAAAGTATGTTTTCAATCATCAAGCAAAATTAGGAAGGAGACACAAAACCATGCATTTTATATGGATAAGTGTGGTGGAATGTTGATAGAACCCTCCAAATTCTACACAAAATAAACCCTAAAATTAGGGTTCATCACCTAACCTATATAACAACCTATAAAAATCTAATACAAGCCTAACTACCCATTCTTTTCTTCTTCACACACTCATGCATTCTTTTCTTGATCACAACTCATATGCATTGATTATTATTGGACTTTACTTTGGAGCATTTTGTCCACTTTTTATTGCTTTTCTTTTTCTTTTTCTTTTCTTTCTATTTTTTTCTTTTTCTACATTTTTTTTCTTTATTTTGCATATATATATATATATATATATTTTTTTTTTCTTTTTGAAATAAACTATACACAAGAGCATCAATGCATATGATTTTATATTTAATTAACACATGAGCATATACCCATTTCCCAATATTTTCAATAGAGATACAAAACTACCCTTTTACCTCAACCAATGCCCCAAGTTTTCCCACACTTGAATGACACACACTCACTAGCCTAAGCTAATCAAAGATCCAAATAAGGACATTTATTATTTTTCACTTAAAGGCTTGTAATGTGCTAATATTAAGAACAAAGGGGTTTATCATAAGCTCAAAGTTGGCTAACAATGGTTGATGAAGGGTAGGCTATTTGGGTAAGTGAGCTAAATGGAATGATGGCCTCAATCATATAAATGCATGTCTATATGGAATAATGGACATAAAGAATCGAACAAATCAAAGATCACAATCATAGAAAGAGAACAATGCACACAAGAATGGAAATAAGTGGTTATAAGATGTAACCACACAATTAGGTTCAAATCTCACATGCTTATGTTCTTAGCTCAAAAACCATGTTCCAAAATAAATTCCTCAAGAAAGATTAACACAAAATTTTTTTCCAAATTGGTAGGGTGCCCTAAAAACAGTTTTCTTGGAAATGAAATCATCACCCTAACCAAGTAGTCCTTACATGTAGAAAAGTGTTCAAATACAAAAACTAACCATGCAATCTATTCTAACTAATGAAAGAAAAATCAAAATCATAGGTGTTGAGAAGAAAAGGGTACCTATGGAAGTCGGTAACCGACCTCCCCACACTTAGAAGTTTGCACGGTCCTCTGTACCAATGGTGAGACGTAAAAGGGGATTCGGGTCATCACTTCCACCATCCGTGCCTTGAGTGCTTGCTTTACTGTGGTCCGAAGCAGATGTAGAAATGTCCGGCTCTTTCATAGGCGGGTTGACACAACCCCAATGCTTCTTCATATAAGCAAATTAGCGCTTGTTACGCCGCTCATATCGATCTATCTTCTCATGGAGCTCTACAAGCAATTGATGGGTTGACTTTGGTAGTGCAGATGAAGTGGTAGGAATGGTAGAAGGAGGAGCTAAGTCAAGGCTTGCAGCCTTCATGTCCTTAGCCGCGTAAGGGACACCAGTAGCAGCAACCAAATCTGATACCAAGGTGGGAAATGGTAGATTACCCTTAGCATGGACTCGACCCATCGCTTGTCAGATAAGGAGAGGGATGTTGATTGGCCTCTCCGTGAGTATGCACCAAACAAGGACGGCGAGGTCCACCATGATGGATGACTTATGCGTGCTAGGAAGCACGTAGTAAGATAAGATTTGGGCCCATGCTCGGGCCTCTGCTGTAAGCGCACATGCGTCAAGGCACTTGGGCTACATCCTGAGTCTCCCTTGGGTCCAATGATTCTCTGGTTCGGCAATAACCCGAAGGATCGAGTCCCAATCAAACCAAAATTTATTCCGCTGACGTAGGACCTCTTAGTAACCATCCATTTCTTCCGATACCGGTGATAAACCCCTATTTTATGATTCATCTTGTGCTCAATTGAGTGTTTTTATCAATTCTTCACCCACTTATTCATATAAATTGCATGGTTTTACAATTCCTTCCTTATTCTGTGATACAAGTGAAAACATGTTTCCTATGCCTTAAAATATTAATTTTAATTATCCTTTATTACCATTCGATGCCGTGATCTGTGTGTTAAGTATTTTCAGGCTTCATAGGGCAGGAATGGCTTAGAGGACAGAAAGGAAACATGCAAAAATGGAAGGAACGCACAAAATAGAGGTTTGAAGAAAATGGTAGCGACGCGCACGCATGGACGACGCGGACGCGTGCCTAGCGCAAAATACAGGCGACGCGTACACGTGACTGATGCGTACGTGTGGCAAGAAAAATCTCCAATGACGCGCACACGTGACCCACGCGCACGCGTGACGGACGCCACGTGCAGGAAATTGCAGAAGTCGCCCCCAGCGATTTCTGGGCCCTTTTTCGGCCCGAATCCAAGCCCAGAAACACAGAATAAAGGCTGGAGAATGAGGGAATCAAAAGAGGGAACTTCTCATAATTCATAATTTGGAGGTTTTAGATGTAGTTTTAGAGAGAGAGAGAGGCTCTCTCCTCTCTCTTAGTACTCTTAACAAATAACGAGGGTGAATCAATTGGGAATGATTTATTTCCTTTCAGTTCATCTGATTAATTGAACTAAGGAGTTCAGAATCAGTTGAGGACACCTTTCTGATCGAAATCTCCCTAGGTTTAGTTATTCATTAAAGATTAAAAGTTAGTTGTCGACTCAAACTGTTGAGTTCACAGTGGTTAATGAATTGGTTTCGGTTTTCCCTCTTTTTAGATTTAATAAATATAGTATTTATCTTCTTTCTTTAGTATTTAGATTTAATGAAGTTTAACGTAAATTTGTATTTAAGTTTAGATTGTACTTCTCAAGTATTCGGTTAAACCGTTGTATTCATTAATCGTTCACTTTATCTCGTTGATTTCATCATCTTATTTATTTTCATCTATTCTCTTTGATTAAATTTCCTTGTAACTTGGACCTTACTTCATTTGCTTCTTTAGGATTAGGATTTTG
>NC_029792.2:76475483-76479737 GCF_000816755.2 Arachis ipaensis
TTAAATATCTTTTAGCCACTATGGATGCTACTTTGAGTCTTGTACAATTCTGTTTATTTTAGGCAGCATTTGGTTAGATTTGATGGAGTTTCTGCAGAGAAAGAGAAGAAACCAAGGAGCTGACCAGCGAGGAGCGACGCGTGTGCATGCCTGACGCGTACGCATGACACGCAAAAAAGACCATCGACGCGTACACGTGACTGATGCGTACGTGATAAACCACTATTTTATGATTTATCTTATGCTCAATTGAGTGTTTTTATCAATTCTTCACCTACTTATTCATAAGATTTGCATGGTTTTACAATTCCTTCCTTATTCTATGATATATGTGAAAACATGTTTCCTATGCCTTAAAAATATCAATTTTAATTATCCTTTATTACCATTCGATGCCGTGATCTGTGTGTTAAGTATTTTCAGGCTTCATAAGGCAGAAATGGCTTAGAGGACAGAAAGGAAACACGCAAAAATGGAAGGAACGCACAAAATGGAGTTTTGGAGAAAATGGCAGTGACGCGCACGCATGGACGATGCGGACGCGTGCTTAGCGCAGAGCACAAGCGACGTGTACGCGTGACTGACGCGTACGCCTGACAAGGAAAATCTCCAAATGACGCGCACGCGTGACCCACGTGCACGCGTCACGTGCAGGAAGTGCAGGAAATTGCAGAAGTCGCCCCCAGCGATTTCTGGGCCCTTTTTCGGCCCGAATCCAAGCCCAGAAACACAGAATAGAATGAGGGAAATGAGGGAATCAAAAGAGGGAACTTCTCATAATTCATAATTTGGAGGTTTTAGATGTAGTTTTAGAGAGAGAGAGAGGCTCTCTCCTCTCTCTTAGGTTTTAGGATTAGGATTTCTTCGTTTACTTCATTCCAGGTTCAATGTTCCTTTAAATTAGTTTCTCTTATCTACTTTTATTTATTCTACTACTTTAGTTGCTCTATTTCACTTGCTAATTACTTATGTTGCCAAATTGGCTTATGAACTCTTCATGTTAGATTTGAATTTATGTTTAAATGCAATTTGAAGTAATTTAGATTTATGATTTCTTTCTTCTATTTATGATATAAATAATTTAGATTTTTCTCCCTTTTGGCTTTGGTTAAGTAATTGGTGACACTTGAGTTGTCAAACTCAGCTGTTGATTGAAAATTAGAAATTACTTATTGATTTGGATCCCTCTAAAGCTAGTCTTTCCACAGGAGTTGACTAAGACTTGAGGAATCAAGTTAATTAGTCTACTTGACTTTCCTTTATTTAGTAAGGGTTAACTAAGTGGGAGCAATAAACAATTCTCATCACACTTGATAAGGATAACTAGGATGGGATTTCCAGTTCTTATATCTTGCCAAGAATTTTTCTAGTTATTAATTTACTTTCCTGCTATTTAATTTCCATGTTCAACCTTTCAAAAACCCATAAATATACCTTTCTCCATAACCAATAATAAATCATACTTCCCTGCAATTCCTTGAGAGACGACCCGAGGTTTAAATACTTCGGTTATAAATTTTACTGGGTTTTGTTACTTGTGACAACCAAACTTTTGTACAAAGGGATTCTCTATTAGTTTAGAAACTATACTTACAACATGATTATTTTTATAAAATTCTAGACCAGACAAAATTTTATTTCGTCAAAATGGCGCTGTTGCTGGGAATTGCAATTGTGTGCCTTACTATTGGTTATTATAAATATTTTCTTTCACCTGTTTATTTTGTTTTTGTTTTTGTTTTTAATTCTTATTAGCTACTATGAGTTCTCACCCCCGTCGCTTTGAGTTTGATTCTAATGTTGTTGTAAGGAATGGAAGCTATAATGGAAACATGCATCAAGGTCGAAACCATCAGAGATGGGAGGAGCCACGAGGATCTTATCAACCCTTTCGGTGACAACACCTTCCAAAGTACCATGGACGACGACCATCCCACAATGCATGCCAAGACAATAGTTATGGTAGACCCCTTCGTGACAACCAACCTCCCCCAAATTACTATGGTCAAGAGCCATTCCAAGGTGCACACCAAGATGATAGATATGGTGGACCCCATTGTAGTTACCAACAAGTCCCATTATATGCCAATAAACCACCTCCTTAACATAGCTTTGAACCACCATACTCACAAGCCACTTACAACCATTCACCCCCATATGACCTTAACCTTTATCCACCCTAATTCCAATCCAATTACTCCCAAGAACCACCACTTCCATATGCACCATGTCCATAATCCATCAACCCAAGAATCACAGGCTCGCCTCAAGGAAACAGTAGATCAATTTCATGCAACCCTTCACCAACTGGAGCAAGCGATAAATCAATTAGCTTCCCGATGTTCGAGCACTCAAGGAATTCCCATGGCTTCATGTGGAGAATCTAATAAAGAACGTAGCATGAAGGAGACACTAGAAGCTCTGATTAGCAGTACAGAGCATGTCTTTGTACTGAAACAAGTAGAGGAAGCTGAAATTATCAAGGAAGAAGAATTGGTTGAAGACTTAGGAGACGCTGAACCTCCATGGGAATCAAGAATTGTAGAGAATTCTGCCAAGAAATTCGCAACTGATGCTAAGGAAGATAGTGCACAACCCCCAAGACATGTATCTTTTGAAGAACTGGATGGAACAAATCAAGAAGCTAGTTTCCTTGGTAATGATGATCACGAATCAAGCTCTCCTAGTGATAAACTTGCATCCGTAATTGAATTCTTTGAGACTGAAGAATTTGCCCCAAGTGAATATGAAGATGATGTAGAGGTAGATTTTTCTCAACCTCCAACTTATGACTTGAGTGATAAGGAAGAAATTGAAGACTTTGATCAAGGCGTGGTTGCAGTTGAAGAGGTTTGTCAGGAAATGGAAGAATTCACAAAGGAGTACAAGGAAGTGGAGCTTGCAGAACCACCGGAAACACCTCTCCCAAGGCCATTACCACCTAATACAAACTTCAAGTGGGTAAAATCCTTAGCCTTTATCTTTACCTTTCCACTTGAATATGGTTTGCTAGAAACCGATGGCCAGCTTAGAGCTCTTTGTGGCTTTAAGAGTAAAAGGGAGATGTTTAGTAATAGAAGTTGGCATCCAAAGTTCAATATGGTTCCACGCTCCAATTGGAAGTGCAAGGTTTGGTATAGAACTCGATTGGATGGATTTCGGAAGAAGTTTAGGTATCTCAGTGGAAACTCAGGTTGTGTACCACCCGGTTGGAATAATGTAGATAAAAGCGAAGATGGGTATAGAAGCAAGGTTTGGGATCCCGGAATTTATCCTGACAATCAATACTCCTGGAGCCTAAAAACCTGCTTTAACTTGCTCAAAGGCTTTACGTGCCTAGTTTGGGACCCCGAAGGCTATTGGAATTGCACACGTTGGTGGAGATTTCTGGATGAGTTCAAGCACAAGTCACCATAACAAGGAGCTCTTCAAATGTCCAACTTAAGGACTTTAACTAAAAGTGTTAGGTGGGAGACAACCCATCATGGTATGATCGTTCCTTTTTTAATTTTAATTTTATTTCATTTTATTTGTTTTTAGTTTCATTCTATTTTATTTTATGTTATTTTCCCTTGAATCATTCATGACATCCGCATCTGCATTTTGCATTCTGCATTTTCTATTAAAAAAAAGGTTCCACCACGCGTGCGCATGGGCCACGCGTGGGCGTCGATCCCAAATCAGCGTATCAATCCAACGCCCAGAAAGTTGAGCTGGAATTATACGGTTGGTATGGGTTAGGCACAATTTGGGCCACGCGTGTGCGTCGATGATGCGTACGCGTCATTTTCACTTAAACACACCACGTGTGGACGTGGGCGACGCGTACGTGTCGCGTGAAAATCTTTGTCCCCTTTAATTGAAACAGAGAGTTGCGCCAAAACGACGCTGGATTTATGCATTTAGCACAATTCTAGTCGACGCGTACGCATGCTTCACGCGTACGCGTCATTTTCCTTATCCCCCATTCACGCGTTCGCGTCGTTGCACTTTCGCCTCAGCCACGCTGTCGCGTGACGCACGCTGTCGCGTGACCCACGCATCCGCGTGGATTTGAATCCACTAACCTCCTGACGCGAAAAACCAAGCCCCCTCACGTCAATTCTTTCCCCCTGTAAACGTTCCACCTCCATTCTTCCCTTCTCCCTCCAACCTCCCAACCACCGCCACCCAGCCCACCGCGCCACCCCCGTCAACATCCCCTCGCCGCACCGCCCTCACCCCCTCCTTCTTCTCTTCCTCTTCTCCCCTTTA
>NC_029792.2:76480019-76502170 GCF_000816755.2 Arachis ipaensis
CACCCGAGCCGTCGTGGACCTCCCAGCACCGCCGTGCCGCCCACCAGTGCGACCACACCACCACCCTCTCTCTTCGTTCAATTTCTTTCACTACGCACACCAGGTTCCATTGCACTCCGATTCCTTTCCCGTGCCAGTTAGTTTGTTTGCATATTTTTCAATTCTGTTCAAATTAGGATAGTTAGAGATGCATATTCGTAGTGGATTTTAGGTGGTTAGGTAGCTAGGATGTGGTTAGTGAATTTAGGTCTGATAATTGCGCCGTTCTTGCTGCTTGCTTTATCTGTTTTCGCTTCTTTTATTTATATGATTTATCATTATTAATCTGCATTCTCTGCTTGAATGTGAGTTGCTGGTTCTTTAAGTTTGTGCAATTTTTGTTAACTAGGAACTACAATACCATGCCACTAACTTTAACTTAACTCTTAACTGCATTAACTTTCTAACTTCTCTCTTAGTTTTCAACTAACTACTTTCAACCCATTTCAAGGCATGATTATTATTGTTCCTGACAAACAAGGATTCCACACATCATAGATCTTGGATTGTGATTTTTATTTCAATTCTTTGACTTTCAGCTTGCATACAGTCAAAAAAAATTCTACATCTATCTAACTCACTTCATGCTTATATTGCTATTTTATTCCTTTTTTGCCCATTTATGCTTATATTGCTACAATACTATTTGCTTACCTGTTTTCCTGCTTTAGTTTAATAAATTGTTTCCTGGAACCTCTGTCTTTCAGGATGACTGATCCAAAAGGCAAAGGAAAAGCTAAAGCAAGCACGGGCAAAAGGAAAAGAGGAGAGTCTTCTATGGCTATCCGGGATATACTGCATGATGATTCCTGGCGTGAGAAGAATTTTACTCCGTAGGAAAAAGCTGATCAGTTAGTGCCTGCAACCGACCCAGTCAAGTTTGTAAACCGATACTGTGAACTGAAGTTTCCGATCTTTGCAACTTCAAGGAACCTATATCTAGAAAAGACCCTTCGAATTCCAGCCGAATTACAATAGTACACCACAGAAAAAATCAAACAAAGAGGCTAGTACTTTCTGGAGAGGAACTTGACTGAAGTTAATGCATCCTGGGTCAGAGAATTTTACTGCAACTGTTTTAAAATGACCCTGGATGCAGTACAGCTCAGAGGAAAGCAGATTCTAGTTACTGAGGAGGAAATTGAAGATATCCTCCAACTCCAGCCTAAGTCAGATAAACCAGATGGTTACCAGAAGGCTGAAGAGGATTTGAGGTTTATGCGTTTTGATTGGGAAGCAGTCAAACGCACTATAGCTATTGATCCTGCTGTCCCATGGGTTATGGGAAAGTCAACAGTGCACCCTAAAGACATCAAGATCAATTACCTGAATGATGAGGCTCGGCTATGGCAACAAATCCTAAGCAATTATGTGATGCCGAGCACTCACGAGACTGAGGTCCCAGCTGCCATGATTACTCTTATCTGGTGCATGATGGAGGACAAGGACCTGTACCTTCCCAGATTTATCCGGTATTCTATGTCCAGCGTCCATGTCCGAGGCACTTTGCCCTTCCCCTATTTGATTACTCAGATAGGCCGCCGAGCTGAGGTACCCTGGGAGCTTGCGGATGAGAAGCCACCAGCCGCCGACTGCAAGAAGATCATCCCACACGGCAGAAAGTTCATAGCTCTGGGCTACAGACCGCCCTTTTTCACTGCCTCCGCTGATGCAGCCACACCCTCTGATGCTCCTTCAGCACCTGCTGCACCACCTACACCCACAGCACCCTCATCTGCCTCCCAGCCTATTTACCACTTAGTGCACCGCCTCTTTGAGCGGCTAGACCAGATGGAGCGCCGCAACCAGCAGCGATATGAGCGGTCAAAGCGTCGCAGCAAGCGACGCTATGAGCATTTGAAGTTGATGATCCGGTCCGGCCACGCTAACATCCCCTTTGAGCCTGACACACCATCAGAGCCATCTGAGGAGGAGGAGGATGAGCATGAGAAGGATGCATGGGTAGAGGCTGAGCAGGCTGCGCCACATCATGAGGAGCCCCCGCAGATACAGCCAGCCGATCCATAGGTCCCTTTACAGACAGAGCCTCTGCTTCAGCAGGCAGATCCCCAGACACTCACACAGACTGCAACACCTTAGGCCGCTATAGAGACACCAGCAGAGCACCCTTCCGGAGATAACATTTCTTCACACCCAGCCTGATTGAGCATCGAGGATTATGCTATTATATAAGTGTGGGGAGATCGCCATCTCCGGCGAACTTTATTTTGGTGAACAACTTTCAAACTCTTTATCCTATTTTATTTCCTTTTTTGTATTTTATTTTATTTTATTTTATCTTATTGTCCCTTCAGTACTTGCACATTTTCTTTTGCTGTATTTCTGTTTATTTCGACTTTATTATATTTTGCATTTTGGGCTGTGTATATATATATATCTCAGATATTTAGCTTAATTTGCACTCTTAGCTTATTTAGTTGTGATATAGAAACATATGGATTATTTAGTTTAGTTTACCCTTTTAGCATGTGAGAATTTGGTTTAATTGAAAATAAAAGAGTAAACTAGAAATTTTAGTTTTTCAGAATCACAACAATCCACCCACTATATATATATATATATATATATATATATATATATATATATATATATATAGCAATAAATGTTGGTAAATTGACAATATTTTTCAAAGAATACACTTATTTTTATATGAGCCACTCAAAAATTCATATTGAGTTGAATGGAAACTCTTAATTCCTACTTGCATGATATACATAACTGATATATGGTTTTTGAGCCAAAGAACACACAACCTGTGAGTTTTTGAGCTTAATTGCATGGTTACATTATTTAACCATAGTTTTCATTCTTGTGTGTTTCTCCCTTCTTCACTATAATTGCAGACTTTACTTTATTTCATTCTATATGTCCAATATTCAATGTATTTACATTCTTGAATATGATTGAGGCCATTACTTATTCTTTGCTCACTTATCCCAAATAAACCTACCCTTTTATGTCACCCTTGTTAGCTCTCTTGAGCCTTTTAATCCCCTTCTGTTCTATAACCACATCACTAACCTTAAGCAGAAAAACAAATCAAATATCCCAAATTGAATCTTTGGTTAGCTTAAGATAGAGATTGTGTAACAATTAAGTGTGGGGAATTGTGGGAATATGGGTTGATAGGAAAGGATTAAATGGATAAAATAATCAGAATTTGGGAGCATGCTCATGTGAAACTTAAATAATTAAAAGAATCCATGTGCATTGATAATGTTATGTTTTCTTTTTTTTAAAAAAAAAACCTTTTAAGTAAATAAATAAATAAGGGGACAAAATTACCCCAATAATAAGTTTAGTAAAAAGGTCAATGCACATAGGATAAAATTAAAAATAATTTGATGCATGAGTATGTGACAAGAAAGTAGAAAAATTATGGGAAGCTAGGCATAATTTTAAAATTGTATGGAGTATGTATATGCTAGGTGAGATCTTAGACTAATCAAGGATTCAATTTATAGCTCACTTAGCCTTATATATATGCCCTCACCTTTACCTTAGCCCCATTACAATCTTGAAAAAGACTTCATGATGTTTGCATGTGTACATTAAATATTTATTGATTGGTTAGATGAAGAACAAAGTTTTAGAAAGCATGACTATAGAAGAATAGAGTGATTAAACCCAAACACTAAGTGACTAGAGTGTATACACAAATTCAGTGATGGTTCAATAGCACAAAATGGAGTTTTGAAGAAAATGGCAGCGACGCGCACGCATGGACGACGCGGACACGTGCCTAGCGCAAAATACAGGCGATACGTACACGTGACTGACGCGTATGCGTGGCAAGAAAAATCTCCAATGATGCGCACGCGTGACCCACGCGCACGTGTGACGAACGCCACGTGCAGGAAATTGCAGAAGTCGCCCCTAGTGATTTTTGGACCCTTTTTCGGCCCAAATCCAAGCTCAGAAACACAGAATAGAGGCTGGAGAATGAGGAAATCAAAAGAGGGAACTTCTCATAATTCATAATTTGGAGGTTTTAGATGTAGTTTTAGAGAGAGAGAGAGGCTCTCTCCTCTCTCTTAGGTTTTAGGATTAGGATTTCTTCGTTTACTTCATTCCAGGTTCAATGTTCCTTTAAATTAGTTTCTCTTATCTACTTTTATTTATTCTACTACTTTAGTTGCTCTATTTCACTTGCTAATTACTTATGTTGCCAAATTGGCTTATGAACTCTTCATGTTAGATTTGAATTTATGTTTAAATGCAATTTGAGGTAATTCAGATTTATGATTGCTTTCTTCTATTAATGATATAAATAATTTGGATTTTTCTCCCTTTTGGCTTTGGTTAAGTAATTGGTGACACTTGAGTTGTCAAACTCAGCTGTTGATTGAAAATTAGAAATTACTTATTGATTTGGATCCCTCTAAAGCTAGTCTTTCCACAGGAGTTGACTAGGACTTGAGGAATCAAGTTAATTAGTCCACTTGACTTTCCTTTATTTAGTAAGGGTTAACTAAGTGGGAGCAATAAACAATTCTCATCACACCTGATAAGGATAACTAGGATGGGATTTCCAGTTCTTATATCTTGCCAAGAGTTTTTCTAGTTATTAATTTACTTTCCTGCTATTTAATTTCCCTGTTCAACCTTTCAAAAACCCATAAATATACCTTTCTCCATAACCAATAATAAATCATACTTCCCTGCAATTCCTTGAGAGATGACCCGAGGTTTAAATACTTCGGTTATAAATTTTATTAGGTTTTGTTACTTGTGACAACCAAACTTTTGTACGAAGGAATTCTCTGTTGGTTTAGAAACTATACTTACAACGTGATCATTTTTATAAAATTCTAGACCAGACAAAATTCATTTTCGTCAACCGGTAAAACATCAAGCACTCACCGAATAGCCTCCTCTTAAACTGGGACTTGCTTGCGGTGCACATAAACCGACTGAAGAGACGGGGAGTAGTAATTGGAGTAGAACTCCACCACCTAAGAGAGGTTGGCTTCCTGTGGTCTCCGCAATAGAAATCCCCATCCTCGCCGGTCAATGTGGGGTAGTACATACTGAGCAACGTGGTCCGGAGGAGCGAGTAGGTGCTCGGAATGATAGTTTCTCTCAACTATGGCCGAGAACATGAGCTCACAGAAGCGGTTGGGAAACCTTGTGGGGTCGCTCTCCGGATTTCCCTTCTCTTGTTCATCAATATGAATGGTCGTCTTCGCCTTCTTTGAAAAGGGCTTAGCTCTTAGTGTAGGGTGCGCCGTTGAGGTTGATTTTTGGGGTGCCCTCTTTGTGGCCGGCTTCTTCGACGCCTTCTCCTTGCCTTTTCTGGTGGCCATCCTGAAAAAGGAAGGAGAAGAGGAAACATTAAGATCCAAATAATCAACACTTGGAAAATAGCATGCAAGTGAGAGGTAATGCCCAAAAAGAATGGTGCGTCTTGAGGACATGACAGCTGTAACATGTGAATAAGACAAGAAGAAAATCATGGGGCATAACACTTAGCATGGGATGCAAGAGTGAGTGAAACATGCAATAAGGCATGAGAAGGATGAACTCAAGCATCACTAATAATGAAAAAGCAAGTCATGGGTAACGAGCATAAGAATAGTAAACAAGAAGCAAAATAGGCTCGATGCACAGAAGGAAAGGCAAGTGTATGAAGAAGAAGCACCAAGTTGAGAGCACAAAGTCAAAATTGAACTAAAATGGTGTAGGTACCTTTTAACAAACACTTGGTGTGCAATATTAAAACAATGAGCAAGTATGAAGAATTCAACCATGTAAAACCCCAAATGGAATACCAAACAACAACACAACACCACCTAGTCATAAAGGAATCAAGAGATGTCAAATTGATCCATCAAAGCAAGAGAAAACTCCAAGTAAAACACCCATGGAAAAGATGAAAAGAGAGAAAGCAAACAAGCAAGAGACAATCAATAAAATGCAATTAAGAAGAAAAGAAAAAGAGAAACTAAAAGCAACTAATAAGAGAAAGAAAATTTAGAATAAGAGAAAAAAGGAAAAAGGAGTAGGAGAAAACCTTGAGAAGAAGAAGAAAGCAAGGTGGATTGTGGGATGAAAATGTGAGAGGAGAGGGAAAGGAAAGAGAGGAAAGAGAAAGTGTGGAACCGCCGGCGGTGGTAGAAGGTGGGAGAAGAAGGGAGGAAGTAATGGAAGAAGAAGATGAAGAAATGATTCAATTTAAGGCGCGCTCTACGAGTACGCGTGGATGGATGGAGAAGGAAGGTGACGCGTAAGCGTCTCCCACGCATACACGTGGGTTGCAGGAAGGAGAGGGGACAGGTACGCGTCAGGTGACATGCACGCATGGGCAGAGTTATGCCTTGGGCACAAAGTTGGCACGAGGCAGGCCTAACTCTCTAGTTTTAGTACCAGGAGTAGGGTGCAGCACAAGCGATGCGTACGCATCTATCACGCATACGCGTGGGTTTCAAGAATGATGACCGACGCGTACGCGTCGGCCACGCTTACGCGTGGGTCGCCTGGCACAAATTGGCATCAAGTGGGAACAACTCTCTGGTTTTTGTACCAGAGATTGCAAAATACGCAACCGACGTGTATGACGCACCCATGCTTGCGCGTGGGTGTGCAAAATGACAAGGGACGCGTAAGCGTCACCCACGCTTACACGTGGGTTACAGTTGTGCCCCAGGCACAAAGCGGGCACAAAGTAGGCCCAACTCTCTGGTTTTAGTACCAGGAGTTGTAAAAATGCGTCGACGCGCAAGTGTGTTGCACGCTCATGCGTCGATGCCCCCCCTTTTTTATACACATGAGGAGGAGCAATTATAGCACAAATTGGTAGTAATGCATGCTAAAGGGGTCAAAAACGTCAAAAATCTCATGTACACTCAACCTTAAGCATTTTTTCAACATCTCAATTCAATCAAACCATTATCAATGAACTCCTCATGAGCAATTCAACATAAAAATCAAGCAAATATCAGCTATACTATGAACAAACTCACAAAAGGCACAAAAACTCTAAAAACTATATGCAAGAACTATAAACAAAGGAAGGTCATACCATGGTGGGGTGTCTCCCACCTAGCACTTTTCTTTAACGTCCTTAAGTTGGACGGTTATGTGCTCATATCTCTTCGCCTTCGGGTGCTTCCTCAAGAAGGAACACCTCAACCTCTTTGTTGTTTTTCATCTTCTCTCCATAGTATAGCTTCAGACGGTGACCATTAACTTTGAAGATATTGGGGCTTGAGGGGTGGCGCAGGTGGTAGACCCCATATGGCTCAGCTTTCTCCACTCTATAAGGACCTTCCCACCTTGATCTTAACTTGCCAGGCATCAATCTCAACCTAGAATTATAAAAGAGGACCAACTCCCCAGCCCTAAACTCTCTTTTTTTAATGTTTCTATCATGCACCGCCTTCATTCTCTCCTTGTAGAGCCTTGAATTCTCATAGGCTTCCAATAGAAGACACTCAAGCTCCACCAATTGTAACTTTCTTTCGGCTCCAATCCTAAACCCTGTGTTGCACTCTTTTACGGCCCAATACGCCTTATACTCTATCTCCACCGGGAGATGGCAAGCCTTCCCATAGACCAACCAGAATGGGCTCATACCAATCGGCGTCTTATAAGCCATTCGATAGGCCCAAAGCGTATCACCGAGCTTAGAACTCCAATCCTTCCTGAGAGGCTTCACAATCTTTTCTAATATGCACTTGATTTTCTGATTGGAGACTTCGGCTTGGCCATTCGTTTGGGTTGGTATACCGTAGCCACTTTATAAATGATGCCATACTTTTTCATCAACCCTGTCATTCTTTTGTTGCAAAAATGAGAGCCTTGATCACTCACGATTGCTCGTGGTGATCCAAAGCGGCAAATAATGTTATTCCGAACAAAAGAAAGAAGCACATTAGCATCATCGGTTCGAGTGGGAATCGCCTCCACCCACTTGGAAACATAGCCAACAGCTAGCAGAATATACATGAAACCATTAGAATTTGGAAAAGGCCCCATGAAGTCAATACCCCAAACATCAAAGATTTCGCAAAACAACATAGTTTGTTGGGGTATCTCATTCTTCTTAGAGATATTTCCAAACCTAAGGCATTGTGGACAAGAGCTACAAAAGAGAGATGCATCTTTGAAAAGTGTAGGCCACCAAAATCCACAATCCAAGACCTTTCTAGCCGTCCTTTGAGGACCAAAATGGCCACCACCCTCGAAAAAGTGGCAAGCCTCCAAGATGGATTGAAACTAGGATTGGGGAATACACCGCCTAATTACTTCATCGGCACCACATCTCCATAAGTATGGGTCATCCCATACATAATATTTGGATTCGCTTTTGAGCTTATCCTTTTGATGTTGAGAAAAATTGGGAGGAAAAGTGCGAGCAACCAAGTAATTGGCAATAGGTGCATACCAAGGGATCACTTCAGATATTTCTAGCAAGCCCTCAAGAGGAAATGTATCATTGATAGGGGTGGGATTGCCCTTTGTGTGCTCAAGGCGACTCAAGTGGTTTGCCACTAAGTTTTGCAAACCACTCCTATCTTTGATTTCAAGATCAAATTCTTGCAATAGCAACACCCATTGGATTAACCTTGGTTTCGATTCCTTTTTGGCCAACAAATACTTCAAAGCCGCATGATCCGAGTATACTACCACCTTAGAACCAAGTAAATAAGCCCAGAATTTATCCAAGGCAAAGACAATAGCTAACAATTCCTTCTCGGTGGTAGTATAATTGGACTGCGCTCCATCTAAAGTCTTAGAGGCATAGGCAATGACATAAGGATTTTTACCCTTGCGCTGAGCTAGCGCCGCTCCCACCGCGTAGTTTGAGGCGTCACACATGATCTCGAATGGTCTAGTCCAGTCCGGCCCTCTCACTATGGGAGCTTGGGTCAAAGCAATTTTTAGCTTGTCAAATGCCTCCATGCACTCTTCACTCAAATCAAATTCCACATCCTTTTGCAACAATCGAGAGAGAGGTAGTGCCACCTTACTAAAGTCCTTAATGAACCGCCGGTAAAAACCTGCATGGCCAAGAAAATCACGGACTTTCCTCAAAGAAGAGGGGTAAGGCAAACTAGAAATAACATTGACCTTTGTCGGATCAACAGAGATCCTATCATTAGAGACAATGCCTTAAAATAATACCTTGTCTCATCATATAGTGGTATTTCTCAAAATTTAACACAAGGTTTGATTTAGTACACCTCTCTAATACTTTTGCAAGATTGTCTAGGCAAAGATCAAAGGAATCCCCATAGACACTAAAATCATCCATAAACACCTCCATGCAATGCTCCAAAAGATCCGCAAATATACTCATCATACACCTTTGGAACGTTGCCGGTGCGTTGCACAAGCCAAATGGCATTCTTTTATATGCATACGTTCCGAAAGGGCATGTGAAGGTGGTTTTCTCTTGGTCTTCCAGAGCAATGTGGATTTGAAACTAACCGGAATAGCCATCAAAGAAACAGTAATGAGATTTACCGCATAGGCGATCAAGCATTTGATCGATGAACAGCAATGGGAAATGATCCTTCCTAGTGGCTAAGTTCAAACGCCGATAGTCAATACACACCCTCCATGAGTTTTGGACCCTTGTGGCGATAAGCTCCCCATTCTCATTCTTGATTGTAGTAACACCGGATTTCTTTGGAACCACTTGGACGGGGCTCACCCACTTACTATCTGAAATCGAATAAATAATGTCCGCTTCTAATAACCGGATGACCTCCTTCTTCACAACCTCTAGAATGGTAGGATTTAGACGCCTTTGAGGTTGTCGAACGGGTTTAGCTCCTTCTTCTAGGAAAATTCGGTGTTCACATACTTGGGGGCTAATGCCAACTAAGTCCCCCAAGCTCCACCCCAATGGCCTTTTTGTTTCTCCTCAAGATATTAAGCAACTTCTCCTCTTGGTGGGAGGTGAGCTCTTTTGCAACAATTACCGGGAGCTTTTGGTCATCTTTAAGGAAGGCATATTTTAGGTGGGATGGGAGTGGTTTCA
This sequence comes from Arachis ipaensis, assembly GCF_000816755.2. Classification (NCBI taxonomy): domain Eukaryota; kingdom Viridiplantae; phylum Streptophyta; class Magnoliopsida; order Fabales; family Fabaceae; genus Arachis; species Arachis ipaensis. The sequence goes on from NC_029792.2 coordinate 76,490,068, forward strand.
AATCTACCTTTTGTTCATGACTTAGCACTTTGTCATCCGGTAGCAGTGGGGGTGATAAGGCATCTTCTTCACATACATGGGGGTTCCCCACACTTGGACTTTGAATCATACTTTTCTCTTCAAAACCATCATTATGGACTTCGGCTACCACATTGTCAATCATATCACACCGGAAAATAGAGTGGTCATCCGGTGGATGTCTCATGGCTTCATCAAGATTAAAGCTCTCCGTTCTTTCATCGATCTCAAAAGAATAGGTACCCGAAAAAGCGTCTAATTTAAACCGGGAGGTCTTCAAAAATGGCCTCGCAAGCAAGATAGATGAAGTCCTTTTGGAATCACTAGGGGGCATCTCAAGAATGTGAAAATCAATCAGGAAGACCAATCCCTTTATACTCGCTAGAACATCCTCCGCAATACCAACTACGGAAATTATGCTTTTGTCCGCCAAAACAAACCGGGCGGCCGACCGTTTCAACGGTGGAAGCTTCAAAACCTCATAGACGGACAAGGGCATAATATTCACACAAGCGCCAAGATCGCACATACAATCAACAAAATGTATCCCATCTATGGTGCAAGTGACTAGGCAAGGGCCGGGGTCACCACACTTTTTCGGGATATCACCCATCAAGGCCGAAATGGAGATTCCCAATGGAATAGTTTCTAATTCATGGATCTTTTTCTTGTTCATGCATAAATCCTTTAGAAACTTTGCATATTTAGGTACTGGCGGATAGCATCAAAGAGAGGAATGGTTATCTCAACTTTCTTGAATATCTCCACCATTTTGAGATCCAACTCAACTTGCTTCTTAGTCTTCCTTGCCAATGTGGGAAATGGAATTGGAGTAGCTTCTTGCAAGACATTTCCATCCTTAGGAATTCCACCCCTTGGTTGATCAATCACTTCTTCAACTACCTCTTGGGCTTCATCCTCCTCTTCGAATTCTTCAATCTCAACCACATCCTCATCTTGAGTGACCTCTATTTGACATGGCTCTTCATGACTCCTCTCTTGTAATTTGGTGCCGGACCTCAAGGTGATGGCATTTATGCCACCCTTGGGGTTGGGTAAAGGTTGAGAAGGTAGTACACTAGAGCTTGAGGGTTGAACATTGGAGGTAGAGGTTAATTCCATACGAGAAATAAGGGCTTAGATGGTAGATGCAAGACCATTGATGCTAGAGTTAATCAAGGCTTGAAACTTTTTTTGTCCCTGAATGAGAGAACGGATCTCATCTTGGTTGGAGGGAGAGGAAGAGTAAGTGATTTGGGGGCACTTGTGGTTGGTTGAGTTGGGGTGCTTGCCTTTGATGAGGTGGTTGGTAGGTTTGGTAGGCTCTTCCTTGGTTTTGGTTTTGGTATGGAGGATTTTGTTGGTATCAGTTTTGTTGGTTGTTGTTGTTCCATCTTTGATTTCCACCGTTGTCCCTTCCTCCTCGATTATAGTTGTCCCTCCATCCTTGGTTGAAATTATCTTGCCAACCTTGACTATAGTTACCCCCTTGATTATAGTTGCCTCCTTGTTGGTGATAACCTTAGTTTGGATGATTGTAGTAGGCATTAGTGGCCACCAAGGTATTATCCTCTTGGAGGTTTAGGCATTCCTCTTGGGGGACCAATTGTTGACTTTGTTGTTGTTGAGGAGGTAGAGGTTGTTGTTGATTGAGTTGGAGTTGCTTGAGAATATTTGTCATTTCTCCCAAGGTCTTGGTAAGGGCAGCGGTCTCACCACAAGTAGAAACTTCATTAATAGCTCTCGGATGATTGTTCCTTTGTCTAGCATGTTGGGTGGGCTCAAATCGGTGATCAATTGCCATGCTTCCTCCGCCGTTCTGTATTTTGTCAAGGAACCATTGCTTGAGGCATCCAAAAGGATCTTGTCTTGTGGTTTCATTCCTTGGCAAAAATAGCTAATCAACACTAGAGTGTCAATCATATGGTGAGGGCATGAGTCAAGAAGCCTTCAAAACCGTTCCCAATACTCGTATAGAGTTTCCATTTCACCTTGGACAATGCATGAAATTTCTTTCCTCAATCTATCCATCACCTCCGGAGGAAAGAATTTATCTAGGAACTCCCTTCTAAGCAAATTCTAATCACTAACAATCTCATCGGGGAAAGTGTAGAACCACTATTTGGCTCTTCCCTCTAGAGAGAATGGGAAGGCAAACAACCAAATAGTAACCTCATCGGAACCCTCCCGCCTAGTTGTTGAACATACACCTTGAAAGTCTCTAAGGTGTCTAATAGGATCTTGAGCGTAAAGTCCATGAAACTTAGGTAGAAGATTGATCAAGGCGGTTTTGAGTTCAAAATTAGCATTTAACTCCGGATGACACACTTGAAGCGGTTGAAGAACAAAATCTGGAGCACCGGCTTCCTTAAGAGTGACTCTCCTTGGAGCGGCCATCGTTTCGGTACCTAGATCAATAGAAGAAGTATTAGTAGTATCGATGGAAGAATAGATGGTTTCCTCCTCAAATGACGTTTCCGATTCAACTGCGGATAAGGTTGATGAATTGGTAGGAACCCTTTCACCACCTCCAAAGGCTAACCGTCTTCGAGCTTGCCTAAGATGTGAGATAGTTCTCTCAATTTCTGGATTAAAAGGGGCTAAGCTCGGATCCGGTAGTGAACGCATCATTCGATGAAAGAAGCATAGAGCTCATGACAACAAGATGTACTAAACAAATCTTAATCCTAACTAACAATTGAACTAGCAAACAATCAAGGAAAAATGCAAGTATTCACATATCCACATATTTACACTAACTAACAACATGGCACACATATGCAACTTCCCGGCAATGGTGCCATTTTGATAAGCTATATTTTGTCGGTATAGAATTTTCCAATAGGATTATGTCGTGAGTATAGTCTAAACCAACAAGCTATAACACATCAAACATAGAAAATGTGTGTCTACAATTCAAAATCAATAACCGAGAGTATTAGTCCCGAGTCGTTCTCCCTGGGAGTTGCCCTAAGATACACATCATTGGTTAGGAGTTCTCTTGGTGTTTGAGGTTGAATGCAAGAAATGTAAACAAGCTTGCATAAAAGCAATGAACAAATAACAAGTAAGCTAAGTGACACAAGAAATTGAACTAAACAACGGTGAATGATAATCAATCAATGTAAAAGTCTTGGCTAGGGTTGGGAATTGGAATTCCTATCCTCATTGCCTCTAACAATTGTGATAAGAATTGGTTATTGCTCCACTTAGTTAACCTTTAACTATGAAGAAAAGTCAAGTAGAGATAATCAATTTGAGTCCATAAGTCCTAGTCAAATCCTAAGGAAAGACTAGAGTTAGTGTCATTCAAATTAATTAGCAATTTCCAATTATCAATCAACAAAAGGCTTTGACAATTCAAGTGTCTCCAATTATCCAACCCCTAAGCCAAGAGTGAAAATCTACTCCATAGCTATAGTTGACATTTTCTCAAATATTTGGTGAACAAGAATGAAAGACATTGTGAAATGGAGAAGAGAATTTTAATTCAAGCTATCTAACACAAGCAATCAACAACAATAAAGCAATTGACAACAATGAACATGAAATTCCTCAATGCATTAATAGAAATCAAAGTAACAAGATCCAAATCCAAGATCTACAATGCTAGAGTAACAAGAACACTAAATTGAGAGTAGAAGAGTGAGATCTACAAACTAGAACAATGTAAAATTGAAATTAAATTTAGATCTAACCAAAGGATCCAAGTGAAATTGGAATTGAGAAAGCCAAAACCTAGAGAGAAGTTAGAGTTTCTCTCTCTAAAAACATGAACTCCAAAAATAACTACCAAAATATCTCCAATGTGTGTAATGTGTGAGTCATCCTTCAATCCTTGGTCCTTAAGGTCTTTTTCCTCCAAAATTCAGCTGAAAACTGGGCCTGAAGCTCCTCAGAAGTCGCCAGTCACGATTTCACTAAAGAAGTCACGTGCCGAGCGTCACGCGTACGCATCATCTGGGTTTTTGTGATCCACGCGTACGCGTCAGGTGTGCGTACGCGTCGATGAGAATTCTGCCCAGCCACGCTTGCGTCTACATTTGTGCACCAATCCCAAATCCAGGCTCCCACGCGTGCGCGTCGGCTACGCGTGCGCGTCGATGCCAATGTTCCAAAGCTCCATTTTTCATGCTCCTTCTACTTATGCATGCTTTCTTCCTCTCTTCTAGACCATTCTTTCCCCTATAAACTCTAAAATCACTCAACAAACGGATCACGGCATCGAATGGTAATAGAGAGAGATTAAAATATAGCTTATTTAGGGCCTAAAAAGCATGTTTTCAATCATCAAGGAAAATTAGGAAGGAGACACAAAACCATGAATTTTATATGGATAAGTGTGATGGAATGTTGATAGAACCCTCCAAATTCTACATAAACCCTAAAATTGTGGTTCATTGATGATATGTCACCATGTCATATTTTTTTATGCTTTTTCATACAAGAAATTGATGATTTGTGCTTAAATATTGAATGCTTTTGTACTTAATTGGCATATTTCCTTGATCTTTTTATTTTATAGATTTTGTAGGAAATAAGAAGAAAAAGAAGCAAAAGAGCACAAAATAAGCCAAAAAGAAGAAAAGAGGAATTTTGAGCACACTTTAAAGATTGAGCACACTTTGGAGGCTTAGGCCACGCTTTTAAAAGCGTGGCCTATGACCAAGAATACCACGGCCAATTAAAGCATGCATGCATGCCATCATGAACCATGAATTATTTAATTGGCATTATTAATTAGCTTTACGGTATTACTAATCAATCATGCATGTAATACATTATTAAGATCAATGAATTAATGCTTCGGTGAATTAATGAAAGAATGCATGCAAGTGATATTATTTTAATACTTTTCCAAGGCATTAAATGAAAGCATACATACATTATTAAAGCCAATTGGCTAATACATTAGCATTAATCATGAACCAAGCATGCATGAAGTATTAGTAATGCCAATAAAGCTAGTGTTCATTAAAGCTAAGCCAATAAAAGCGAAGGCAGCAAGCATTCAAGCAAGGTGACCAAAAGGGCTTGGAGGAGCTCAACATTTGTGCCAACGTTTTCCTTAAACGTGTGAGGTCAAACGTTGGCTTAAGAAGTACCTGAGAGGAGCTCACGTTTGCGCCAACTTTTACCTCAAACGTGAGGTCAAACGTTGGCTTAAGAATACCCTGGAGGAGGAGCCACGTTTGCGCCAACGTTTGCCTCAAACGTGAGGTCAAACGTTGGTTGAAGATTGCCTTGGGGAGGATCACGTTTGAGCTCACGTTTGACCTCAAACGTGAACTCAAACGTGAGTGACAGCAACCACCCATTCTGCATAACGCCATCATACAAAGACGTTTGAGTCAACGTTTGCCTCAATGTTGACTCAAACGTGAATGATCCCAATTCCATCAAGGCCATCCGGGTCTATTTTTCCTCAAATCCAAAGCAAGCAAAGCCCACATCATCACTCAAAGGCACAAGAACAAGTTAGAATAGGAATTTCATTTAGTTGTAATTTGTTTTCAATTTCATTTTCATTTTCATTTTGTAAAGCCTATATAAGGCATCATTTTCATCTTTGTTAAGGGGGCGAGCTCTACTAGAGAGCAGTGGTAGTAGGAGCTCTCTTAATTTTCTTCTTTGAATTTGATTTTTGGGAATTGGGAAGGAGAATTGATCTCTCTTCTTCCTTGTTCTTGCTTCTGCACTTTTTACTCTTTGTTTTGGATCTTGGGTGGAGAATTGAAGAAATTATGTTTTAATCTCACCTTGATATCTCTCTCTGCCTATTTGTCTGCAAAATTCAAGAAATTATGATTTGGGATTTAAATTCTCTTTACTGTTTTCATCTTTACTTCTTCTGAAATTTGTTCTTCTACTTCTTTTGCAATTGTTCTTGTTGGATCAAGGAAGGACTTGAGATCTAGACTTGTTTTCTAGTCTCTTCCACCCCTGAGATCTTCAACTTTCTTTTAGTTATTACAATTGAGCCACATTTCACTTCCTGTTTTGTCTTTAAGCAATTTTACCTTGCTATTTGGATATTTTGCAGATTCACTTCATCTTACACTTCTCTGATTGATTACTCTCTACATTTTCTTGTTGAATTTTAATTCTCAGCACCCAATTCCTTTTACTTTCCATGCAAGTTAACTCTTAGGCAATTGTTCTAAGTTCTGTTTACTGCTTTCATTTAAATTTCCAGTTGCTTTATCTATTGCTTTCTTTAATTTTCAGCACCCACTCCCCTTTATATTTCATGCAATTTACATTTCTTGTCATTTAAGATTTTGCTCATTTAATTTCTTCAACTTTTAATTCACTTCCATTTACTTTCTATTGGCTACATTCCATCAAATTTCACTTTAATGTTAGCTTGACTAAACTAATCACCCACTAAAGTTTCTTGATCCATCAATCCTCGTGGGATCGACCTCACTCTAAGTGAGTTTTACTACTTGATGCGACCCAGTATACTTGCCGGTGAGTTTTAGGTGTTGGAATTTTGGTTCCAACCCATCATTCATCAAGCTGCGGCTAGTTCCCTATGTCATTATACTCTTATATCTATATATGTTATATTTTCTTGCATCTATACCTTGTGTCTTGTGCATTAGCTTCATTTGAACGATTCACGCTTTTGTAATTCTGTTTTTGAGTTTAATCCTTCACCGGGCTTCTAGATTATATATTATTTCCTTCTATATAAATATGTATAAGTCTTAGAATTGTTGTAACCTTTGATTAACCTTTGCTTTACAGCTAGAGGTAAGGCTCAGGGTAATTAGGGTGTTACATAGAATTACATAAAAAGCAATGCCAAATGCCACCAAAGTGGTGCCGAACGCCTACAACAGGCCCGGACCCGAGAAATTTTCGTAATTAATGAGCAACTAATCCTCCATTGTTAAGGTTAGGAGCTCTATTTACTTTGATGGATTAATAATTGTTTATTCTTCTACTCTTGATTAATGCTTTGATTATTGTTTAAGAATTGGATTCGTTCTTCAACCTAGGGATTAGTGATTATTTGAAAATAACTCTAATTCTATTTGAATTCTATTTGAGTCGTGAAAAAGTTCTATGATTAGAATTACAACTTGAAACCAATTTCTCACAATTCCTAATTATTTGATCTTGGTGTGGTACGTAACATATAACTGCATTATGCTTTGGGGTTCTTATGGTTGTGTGGTTTATAAATCGGAATTTGAACTTCACCCTTTAATGCAATTGAGTGATTAAGGGATTGACGGTTGGTTGCATTAGAGGAGATTGGATTGCCTAGGAATAGATGGAGTTTGCCATAAACATAATCTTTGCATGATCAAGGTAGTTGACATTGAATATTAATCCGGACATTTAAACATCTCTAACACCTTAATTATCTTTATCATATTATTTTCTTAACCAATCTTAGTTTGCTTTTATTTAATTCTCTATTTTTATGTTATTTGTTATTGAAACCCTAAATTTTGATTGTCTGACTAGAATAATTAATTGACTATTATTTTCTTAATCCGTTAATCCTTGTGGGATCGATACTCACTCACCTGAGCTTATTACTTAGTATGACCCAGTGCACTTGTCGGTACGTTGTGGATTATAAATTTCGCACCAAATTTTTGGCACCGTTGCTGAGAATTAATTGTGATTAACAACTATCAGTTGATTGATTACCTAGATTAGACACTTTTTCTTTGTTTTCTATTTTCTCTTCATAATAAAAAAAATAATTAATAAATAAAAGTTTATTTCTTCCTATTCTTTCTTCTTTTCCCCTCTTTTTACCACATGGTGTGTTTGATTCGGTTTTGTGTTTTGTGTTAAGAAAAATAATAGAGAGAGATCACATGGGTTACTACTCACACTCAAGGAATGATTTATATTACTATGCATGGAGGAACTATCTGAATTTTAGTTGGAAAAGTCAAGGCCAAGGAAACTATAGTGCTCCATATTCCATCTATCAAGAACCATCATCTCCTTATTTATATGAAGAATCATCAGCTCTTGAGCTTGCCATGAATGAATTAGAGAACACTACTCAAAGTTGCATATATAAAAATAAGTGTCAAAAATATAGAGAAACATGTGGAGTTGATTACCAAGCATTTGGTAGAGGAACAAGCAAACTTCCTCCCAAGAGAAGAAATGCAAGATCCTACGGAAGAATGTTAGAAAGTTAATCAAAGGAGTTCATACTCCAGTGAATTAGAGAACTCTCCACCCTCACACATGGAAGAAGAGAAAGATGCACAAACAAAGGAGGAAAAAGCACAAACAAAGGAGGAAGCCATGCACACTCCATTCTTGCTCATTCCAATAATTAAGGAGGAAGCCATACAAGTCCTTTCAACTCCATGCATGCAAACTTCCGAGAAGAAAAATCTGAATGCACCACCCATATTTGAATTGAAGTCTTCTCCTCTAACACTTGAATATGCTTTCTTGGGTCCCAGTGAATAAGAGAGTTGTATGGGGGTTCCTTTTTGGTGGGTATCCTTTTTCTCCTCATGTCCACTGAAGTCGTTTCTCTTAACCAACTGGAAGAAGAGGAAGAAAATTCAAGAACCAATCGTGATGCTAGTGACGTTAAAGAAGCACTTGTTGGGAGGCAACCCAACATTAGACAATCATGATTATTCTTAATTCTATCACCACTGTTTCTCTTTGTTGCTTGAGAACAAGTAACCATTCTAAGTTTGGTGTTAGTGGAGGCTATGCTCTACATAACCTAAAATGTGATGAAGAGGAAGATGATGAAGAGGAAGTCAATGAAAACTAAGGTTATTGACTTCTATTTGTTTCCTTCCTTTTTGATTATATGCATATATTATCTTGTTCTATCTTATATAATGCATTTGTGAGTCTTGTTCATCAAGTGCATATCATTACTTGTCCATCACAACTCACAATGATAATTGTGATTGTTCCTAAATGTGGGCAAGGATCATGTACCAAGAAAGAACAAAAAGAAAAAGGGATTGATCATGAGCATGACAATGTGAGTTTGGAAGGCCAAACTAACTAAGAATGTTCAACACAAGCTGAGCCAAATTGCTTGAGGCCTTAGTCTAGAGGATTATTATGGAATCTTTACACTTGACAAAGCCTTGAAGGAGCAACATGTAATGAAACAAAAAAAGAAAAGGGGTTAAAGAGAAGCCAAAGGCTCTAAGGAAATTAAAAGAAAATAAGCTCAAAGAGCATCCTAGTCAAGTGCTTGTGGTGCTTATGTATCAAGAAAAAGCTTGAAAATAAAGCATTTAGAGTCATGGCTAGACTCAAGGTGCAAAGCGCCCCCTTAAAAAAATAGGAGAAAGCTAAAGACTCTGAACACCAATGATGGGGAATGTTAAAAGGACATGGTAAGATCAAAGAGCTCCCCAATTATGTGCTTGTGGTGTTTCTGTGTCGAGCAAAGCTTGAGACAAAACATTTAGAGTCATGACTTGGCTCACGGTGAAAAGCACCCAATGAAAATAAACTATGGAAAGAAAGTAAGCTTGTTTCAAGGTGGTGTTTCAAGGAAGAATTCTATAATCTAATCTGGACAGAGGCCTTGAAAGATTATAATCAATTGTAATGAATTGTGCATAAGTCAAATGGCTAACCAAACTCATTTGGATTGCAACTATTCACCCTTGTATTTTAAGGTTGAAAATCTTGATGACTAAGTGATGAGCAGATAATTTATACCCTTTTTGGCATTGTTTTTAGGTAGTTTTTAGTATATTTTAGTTATTTTTTATTATATTTTTATTAATTTTTATTCAAAAATCACATTTCTAGGCTTTACTATGAGTTTGTGTATTTTTCTGTAATTTCATGTATTTTCTGGCTGAAATTGAGGAACCTGAGCAAAAATCTGATTCAGAAGCTGAGAAAGAACAACAGATGCTGTTGGATTCTGACCCTCCTGCACTCGAAATGGATTTGCTGGAGCTACAGAAGCCCGATTGGTGTGCTCTTAATTGCGATGGAAAGTAGACATCTTGGGCTTTCCAGCAATATATAATAGTCTATACTTTTTCCGAGATTTGATGGCCCAAACTGGCGTTAAAATCCAGCCAAAAACTTTCTGGCGTAAAACGCCAGAACTGGCATACTTTTCGGCGTTAAACGCCCATTTTGGCACCCAGGGTGGCGTTTAACTCCAATATGAGGCATATGCACGTGGAAGCTTGAAAGCTCAGCCCAAACACTCACCAAGTGGGCCCCGGAAGTGGAATTCTTCACTATCTACACCTACTTACTCAATTTTTGTAACCCTAAGTTACTAGTTTAGTATAAAAACTACTTTTAGAGATTCATTCAGTAACTCATGACATTTTTTACATTCCATATTGTATCTTTGACGGTATGAGTCTCTAAACCCCATAGGTGGGGGTGAGGAGCTCTGCTATGTTTCAATAGATTAATGCAATTACTATTATTTTCTAAGATACTCACTCGTACTTCAATATGGAGAATATGATGATCCGTGACACTCATCATTATCCTCAACCCTATGAACGCGTGCCTGACAACCACTCCATTCTATCTGAGCTCAACGTAGTCATTGGACGACAGCTTGAGTGCGTATCTCTTGGGTTTCTGATCCACGAACCGAGTCCGGAGGTTAGAATCTTCGTGGTATAGGCTAGAACCAATTGGCAGCATTGCTAGGATCCGAAAAGTCTAAACCTTGTCTGTGGTATTCCGAGTAGGATCTGGGAAGGAATGACTGTGACGAGCTTCAAACTCACGAATGTTGGGCGCAGTGACAATGTGCAAAAGGATAAGGGTCCTATTCCGACGCTAGTGGAAACCGACAGATGATTAGCCATGCGGTAGCTGTACATGGTATTTTTCATCCGAGACGAGCAATCTGACAGTTGATTAGTCGTGCAGAGATCATACCTGGTATTTTTCATCTGAGAGGATCATACTGCTTGCCATTGAATGAAGCCATGCGTGTTTGGAGAAGAAGACAGTAGGAATACAGAGATTCAAATGACAGAGCATCTCCGGAACCTCAGCCTGTTTCTCATTACTGAATCACAAGTACTTTTTATTTTATGTTATTTATTTTTCATAAATATAATCACTCTTATCATTAATCTCCTGACTAAGATTTACAAAATAACCATAGCTTGCTTCAAGCCGACAATCTCCGATGGATCGACCCTTACTCACGTAAGGTATTACTTGGACGACCCAGTGCACTTGCTGGTTAGTTGTGTGGAGTTGTGAAAAGTGTAATCACAATTTTGTGCACCAAGTTTTTGGCACCGTTGCCGGGGATTGTTCAAGTTTGGACAACTGACGGTTTATTTTGTTGCTTAGATTAGGAAGAATTTACCTTTTTGGTTGGTTTAGAGTCACTAAGTTTGAGTCTTTTATTTTTTTTTCAAAAATCTTTCAAAAATTTTTACTTTTCTTTATTAATCTGTGATTTGTCTTTGAGTCTTTTATTATTGTTCTTGTTAAAATTTTTAAAATCCTTGTTTTATTTTTCTAAATTTCTTTTCGAAATTTTTAATAAATAAATAAAAACCAATAACCTCATAATTTAGTCTTCTGTTTGGTTTCATGTTTTAAGTTTGGTGTCAATTGCATGTTTTTATTTTCCTTTAATTTTTTGAATTGCATGTTATTATTTTTCTTCATATTTTCGAGTTTTATATGTCTTGTTCTTTCTTGATCTTCAAGTTGTTCTTGTTTATTTTCCTTGTTTGATCTTTAGTTTTTCTTGTTTTGTGTCTTTCCTTGTTTTTCTTGTGCATTTTCGAATTATTAGTGTCCAAAGTATAAAAAATTTTAAGTTTGGTGTTCTTTGTGTTTTTATTTTCTTAAAGATTTCCAAAATTTGTTCTTGGTGTTCATCTTGATCTTCAAAGTGTTCTTGGTGTTCATCTTGACATTCAAAGTTTTCTTGTTTGTTTTCTTTGTTTTGATCTAAAAATTTTAATTTTGGTGTCATTTTATTGTTTTTCTCTTTCCTCATTAAATTCAAAAATATCTTTTTTCTTTATTTTAAATTGAAATTTTCGAAAATTACATTTAAAATTCAGATTTCTATTTTAAAATTTTTATCTTATCTTACTTA
>NC_029792.2:76503654-76536239 GCF_000816755.2 Arachis ipaensis
ATTCAGATTTTTATTTTAAAATTTTTATCTTATCTTATCTTAGTTTTAAATTTCAAAATTCAAATCTTTTTCAAAAAATCATATCTTTTTCAAAATTCTATCTTATCTTATTCAAATTTCAAATTTCAAATTTCAATTAAATTCCAAAATTCAAATTCAAATTTCAAAATTTAAATTTAAAATTTTAAAAATCAAACCTTTTCAAAATTTAAAACTTTTTTTCAAATCCTTATCTTATATTGTTGACTTTTTCAAAATTCAAAATTCAAAATTTAATTTTCAAATTTAAAATTTAAATTTCAAAACTTTTTAATTTAAAAACCTATCTTTTCTTAAATTCCTTATCTTCTCTTACCTAATTTATCCTATCTTTTTTAATCTCAAATCCTAAAATCAAATCTTTTCTCTTATTTATTTTCTTACAAATATCTTTAATTTTAAGACATATCTTTTTCAAAACTTTCTAACCACTTTCCCTCTCTTCATTTTTCAAAAATCCTCACCTAAAAAAAAAATTTCAAATATTTTTAATTAATTAATTAATTTAGTTTTCTAATTTCATTTATTTCTTTTTCTTTTTTTATTTATTTTCAAAATTTGCATCATTTTATTTATTTACTTTATTTTTAATTTCGTTAAATTCAAAAAAAAAGGGAGGGGGGGATAAAATTTTTATTCACAATCCACATCATCTCCCTTTCTCCATCATGGAACAGAAGATCCTATGGCATTGCCATGGATCACAGTATGGAGGACATTTTGGAGGTGAGCGAACAGCCACCAAGATTCTCCAATGTGGCTTCTACTGGCCTACCCTCTATAGAGACTCCCAAGAGTTTGTACGTAACTGTGACAGTTGCCAGAGAGCTGGTAACCTACCTCACGGTTATGCCATGTCTCAGCAAGGGATCTTAGAGATTGAGTTGTTTGATGTATGGGGTATTGACTTCATGGGACCTTTTCCACCATCATACTCAAACACTTATATTCTGGTGGCAGTAGACTATGTATCTAAATAGGTAGAGACAATTGCAACACCCACTAATGATACTAAGACAGTGATGAAGTTCCTCCAGAAGCATATCTTCAGCAGGTTTGGTGTCCCTAGGATACTGATCAGTAATGGAGGCACTCATTTCTGCAATAAACAGCTTGACTCTGCTTTGGTCCGATATGGAATTAACCATAAAGTGGCAACTCTATATCATCCACAGACAAATGGGCAGGCTGAAGTCTCAAATAGAGAACTAAAATGAATTCTGGAACAGACTGTAAGTACCCGTAGAAGGGATTGGGCAAGAAGTCTAGATGATGCTCTGTGGGCATACAGAACCACATTCAAGACTCCTATAGGGACCTCTCCATACCAGCTTGTGTATGGAAAAGCCTGTCATCTGCCAGTGGAACTGGAATACAAGGCCTATTGGGCAACCAGGTTCCTCAACCTTGATGCTAAGGTAGCTGGAGAGAAGAGATTACTCCAGTTGAATGAGCTAGAGGAATTCAGACTCATTGCTTTCAAAAATGCTAAAATCTACAAGGAGAAAGCAAAAAGATGGCATGACAAAAGGCTGTCATCTAGAGTCTTTAAGCCAGGACAGAAGGTCCTGCTGTTTAAATCTAGGCTCAGATTATTCTCTGGGAAATTGAAATCCCGGTGGAAGGGACCACATGTGATTACAAGTGTGTCACCATATCTTGAAGGCAATGTTGAGCAAGAGTGCTCAAAACCGAGACTAAATTAAAAGCTCAGTAAAAGTCCAGCTAAAGACAGTAAAGAAGCACTTATTGGGAGGCAACCCAATCTTATTTATCTATGTTAATTACTCTTTCATTTCATTTTCCATTGTTAGTTTATGTTTTCTTTAGGTTGATGATCATGTGGAGTCATAAAAACAGCTGCAGAATTAAGGCAAAATCAAAAACAGCATCAAAAACAGCACACCCTGGAGGACAGGCTTACTGGTGTTTAAACGCCAGTAAGGATAGCAGAATGGGCATTTAACGCCCATGCAGGCAGCATTCTGGGCATTTAGAAAAACGCCCAGTAAAGAAGCATTCCTGGCATTTAACGCCAGCCAGGATATCTGGCTGGGCGTCAAACGCCCAAAATGGCAGTCAAGTGGGTGTTAAACGCCAGAACAGATAGCATTCTGGGCGTTTAACGCCAGGATGACACAAGGGAGGTAATTTTTTTCCAATTTGATTTTTTTTCAATTTTTCATGTTTTAATTCATAATTTTTTACATCAAACATATTTTAAACGTTCATCTTTCAATTTCTATTTTCAAAAATTAATAATCTTTCTAATTCTTTTTAATTCTTTTTTTTCAATTCTTTTCACATCCTTCCAAAACGTTTTCAAAACTTACCTATCCTTTCAAATTCTTTTCAACTCTTTTTAATTTTTCTTGCATACAATAATAAGTTTTCAAAATTAATTGCATCATTTTTCTTCTACTCCCTTCTATCTACTTTTTCTCGAGGACGAGCAAACCTTTTAAGTTTGGTGTGGAAAAGCTCAGCTTTTTGCTTTCCATAACCACTAATGGCACCTAAGGGCAGAGAAACTTCTAGGAAGAGGAGCAACAAAGGAAAGAAATAGACATAGAGAAGCTCAAGCACTCCATAAGATCTTCAAGAGGAAGAACTAGCCGCCATCACTAAGGTGGACCCGTTCTTTAATCTCCTTGTTCTTATTTTTCTGTTTTCGATTTCTATGCTTCATGTTTTATTTATGTTTATGTCTTTATTACATGATCATTAGTGTCTAATGTCTATGTCTTAAAGCTATGAATGTCCTATGAATCCTTCACCTTTCTTAAATGAAAAATGTTTTTAATTGCAAAAGAACAAGAAGTACATGGATTTCGAAATTTATCTTGAAATTAGTTTAATTATTTTGATGTGGTGGCAATACTTTTTGTTTTCTGAATGAATGCTTGAACAGTGCATATTTTTTATAGTGGAGTTTATGAATGTTAAAATTGTTGGCTCTTGAAAGAATAATGAAAAAGGAGACATGTTATTGATAATCTGAAAAATCATAAAATTGATTCTTGAAGCAAGAAAAAGAAGTGAAAAAAAAAACACAAAATGTGGCGAAAAATAAAAGAAAAAGAAAGAAAAAGAAAAAGCAAGAAGAAAAAGCCAGTAACAATTTAAACTAAAAGGCAACGGTAAAAAGGACCCAAGGCTTTGAGCATTAATGGATAGGAGGGCCCAAAGGAATAAAATTCTGGCCTAAGCGGCTAAACCAAGTTGTCCCTAACTATGTGCTTGTGGCGTGAAGGTGTCAAGCGAAAAGTTTGAGACTGAGCAGTTAAAGTCGTGGTCCAAAACAAAAAAGTGTGCTTAAGAGCTCTAGGCACCTCTAACTGGGGACTCTAGCAAAGCTGAGTCACAATCTGAAAAGGTTCACCCAGTTATGTGTCTGTGGCATTTATGTATCCGGTGGTAATACTGGAAAACAAAATGCTTAGGGTCACGGCCTAGACTCATAAAGTAGCTGTGTTCAAGAATCAACATACTAAACTAGGAGAATCAATAACACTATCTGAATTCTGAGTTCCTATGGATGCCAATCATTCTGAACTTCACATGATAAAGTGAAATGCCAAAACTGTTCAGAAGTAAAAAGCCATTAGTCCCGCTCATCTAATTAAAACTAATCTTCATTGATGTTTTTGGAATTTATTGTATATTCTCTTCTTTTTATCCTATTTTATTTTTAGTTGCTTGGGGACAAGCAACAATTTAAGTTTGGTGTTGTGATGAGCGGATAATTTATACCCTTTTTGGCATTGTTTTTAGGTAGTTTTTAGTATATTTTAGTTACTTTTTATTATGTTTTTATTAGTTTTTATTCAAAAATCACATTTCTAGGCTTTACTATGAGTTTGTATATTTTTCTGTAATTTCAGGTATTTTCTGGCTGAAATTGAGGGACCTGAGCAAAAATCTGATTCAGAAGCTGAGAAAGGACTGTAGATGCTATTGGATTCTGACCCTCCTGCACTCTAAATGGATTTTCGGGAGCTACAGAAGCCCAATTGGTGCGCTCTTAATTGCGTCGGAAAGTAGACATCTTGGGCTTTCCAGCAATATATAATAGTTCATACTTTTCTCGAGATTTGATGGCCCAAACTGGCGTTAAAAGCCAGCCAAAAACTTTCTGGCGTAAAACGCCAGAACTGGCATACTTTTCGGCGTTAAACGCCCATTTTGGCACCCAGGGTGGCGTTTAACTCCAATATGAGGCATATGCACGTGGAAGCTTGAAAGCAAAGCCCAAACACTCACCAAGTGGGCCCCGGAAGTGGAATTCTGCACTATCTACACCTAGTTACTCGATTTCTGTAACCCTAAGTTACTAGTTTAGTATAAAAACTACTTTTAGAGATTCATTCAGTAACTCATGACATTTTTTACATTCCATATTGTATCTTTGATGGCATGAGTCTCTAAACCCCATAGGTGGGGGTGAGGAGCTCTGCTGTGTTTCAATGGATTAATGCAATTACTATTGTTTTCTATTCAATCACGCTTGATTCTATTCTAAGATACTCACTCGTACTTCAATATGGAGAATATGATGATCCGTGACACTCATCATTATCCTCAACCCTATGAACACGTTCCTGACAATCACTCCATTCTATCTGAGCTCAACGTAGTCATTGGACGACAGCTTGAGTGCGTATCTCTTGGGTTTCTGATCCACGGACCGAGTCCGGAGGTTAGAACCTTCATGGTATAAGCTAGAACCAATTGGTAGCATTCCTAGGATCCAGAATGTCTAAACCTTGTTTGTGGTATTCCGAGTAGGATCTGGGAAGGAATTACTGTGACGAGCTTCAAACTCACGAATGTTGGGTGCAGTGACAGTGTGCAAAAGGATAAAGGTCCTATTCCGACGCTAGTGGGAACCGACACATGATTAGCCGTGCGGTAGTTGTACATGGTATTTTTCATCCGAGATGAGCAATCCGAAAGTTGATTAGCCGTGCAAAGATCGTACCTCGTATTTTTCATCCGAGAGGATCATTGATAAACCACTATTTTATGGTTTATCTTGTGCTAATTTGAGTGGTTTTCATAAGCTTTTCACCCACTTATTCATATGATTTGCATGGTTTTACAATTCCTTCCTGGATTTATTCTATGATTGAAAACTTGCTTCCTAAAGCTTTAAATTGTGTATTTTAATTTCTCCTTCATACCATTCGATGCCGTGATCTGTGCGTTAAGTGTTTCAGGCTTTATAAGGCAGGAATGGCTTAGAGAATGGAGAGGAAGCTTGCAAAAATGGAAGGAGAACAAGAAATTAAGGAGATGACCAGCGAGAATCGACGCGGACGCATGGCTCACGCTATCGCGCGAAATGGAGAAAATTGCAGTGACGCGCTCGCGTGCCTGACGCGAACGCGTGAATTGGAAGCCGCACGAGTGACGCGAATGCGTGGACGACGCGCACGCGTGGCAAGAAAAAATGCTGGATGACGCGAACGCGTGGACGACACGTAGGCGTGACCTGCGCAATATGCAGAAATAACAGAATATGTTGGGGGCGATTTCAGGTCGTGTTTTGACCCAGTTTTCGGCCCAGAAACACAGATTAAAGTCAGGGAACATGTAGAGACTCAGGATATCAGCTCATAATTCATAATTTTCAATTTTAGATGTAGTTTTTAGAAAGAGAGGTTCTCTCCTCTCTCTTAGGATTTAGGATTAGGATTTCTCTTAGGATTAGGATTTCATCTTCTTCAATCACAGGTTTAATGTTCTTTTTATTTATTTTCTCAATTTTGTTTATGAACTCTTTGTGTTTACATTTGAATGTTTTATTTAATATAATTTGAGGTATTTCATATTTGACTTTGCTTTGCTTTATTTATATGGATGCTTTTAATTTAATTTAGACATTTTCTTCCTTTTGGCTTTGGTTAAGTAATTGGTAACACTTGAGTTGTCAAACTCAGCAGTGATTGAAATTGGCAGATTACTGATTGATTTGGATCGCTCTGAAGCTAGTATTCCCACAGGGATTGACTAGGACTTGAAGATTAAATTAATTAGTCCACTTGACTTAACTAAGTGGGATTAAAACCCAATTCTCATCACATCTGATAAGGATAACTGGGATAGGAATTCTAATTCTTATGCCTTGCCAAGAGATTTCATTATCATTAATTTATTTTTCTTGTCAATTAAATTACTTGCTCTTTATTTCAAAAAAACCCAAAATTCTACCTTTTCCATATCTAATAATAAGTCATACCTCCCTGCAATTCCTTGAGAAGACGACGAGGTTTAAATACTCGGTTATCAATTTTATTGTGTTTGCTTAAGTGACAACCAAAACTTTTGTAAGAAAGAAATTCTTGTCGGTCTAGAAGCTATACTTACAACGCGAATTTATTGTGAAAATTCTAGATCGCGCGAGAGTTTCGTTCTTTCAAAATGGCGCCGTTGCCGGGGAATTGCAAATGTGTGCCTTATTATTGGTTATTGTAAATATTTTCTTTTTGCTTGTTTATTTGTTTTTATTTTAAAAAAAAATTCAGATTTTTATTTTATAATTTTTATCTTATCTTATCTTAGTTTTAAATTTCAAAATTCAAATCTTTTTCAAAAAAATCATATCTTTTTCAAAATCTTATCTTATCTTATTTCAAATTTCAAATTTCAAATTTCAAATTTCAAAATTCAAAATTCAAAATTCAAAATTTAAAATTCAAAATTTAATTTTCAAATTAAAAAATTTAAATTTCAAAACCTCTTAATTTAAAAACTTATCTTCTCTCACCAAACTTATCTTATTTTTTTTTCTAATCTTAAAATCAAATCTTTTTCAAACCTTTTCTCTTATTTATTTTATTTTATTTTCTTTTCTTTTACCTGTTTATTTGTTTTTATTTTTATTTTTAATTTTTATTAGTTACCATGAATTCTCACCCCTCTCGCTTTGAGTTTGGTTCCAATGCTGTTGCAAGGAATGGAAATTATAACAAGAACATGCATCAAGGTCAAAACAATCAGAGATGGAAGGAGCCACGAGGATCTGATCAACCCTTTAGGCAACAACACCCTCCAAGATACCATGGACCACGACCATTTCACAATGCATGTCGAGACAATAGTTATGGTGGACCCTTTCGTGACAACCATCACCCACCAAATTACTATAGTCAGAAACCATTCCGAGGTGCATACCAAGATGATAGATATGGTGGACCCCCTTGTAATTACCAAGCCCATCATATGCCTATGAACCACCTCCTCAATACAGCTTTGAACCACCACACTCACAAGCCAACTATCACCATTCACCTCCATATGACCCTAACCCTTATCCACCCCAATTCCAACCCAATTACTCCCAAGAACCACCACCTCCCTATGCACCATGTCCATATCCATCACCCCAAGAATCAATGGAGCAACTCAAGGAAACATTTAAAAAATTTCATGCCACACTTCACCAATTGAATCAAGCGATAAATAGACTACCTTCCCGACGTTCGGACACTCAAGGAACCCCCATGGCTTCATGTGGGCAATCTAATGAAGAACATAACATGAAGGAGATACTAGAAACTCCAGTGGACAGTACGGAGCATGACTTTGTACTAGAACAAGTGGAGGAAGTTGTAATTATTGAAGAGGAAGAAGTGGTTGAAGACTTAGGAGATGCTGAACCCCCATGGGAAAGTCAAGTTATAAAGCCTCCTTCAAAGGTGTTTGAAATTGATGTTGAGGAGGGTGTACAACCTCCAAGGCATATCATGGTTGAAGACTTTGAAGAGGTTGATCAAGAGATGGATTCAATCATTGATAAATTCATATTTGCAATTGAATCCTCTCCCATTGGAATTGACATGGAGATTAAAGAAGAATAAGCACAACCTCCCCTGTCCTTGGTGAACAATAAAGAAGAGATTGAATTAGAAGAAAGCTACCAAGAGGAAGAGGTTGAAATTGAAGAAGCTTGCAAGGAGGTGGAAGTTGTCAAAGAAGAGCTCAAGGGAATGGAGCTGGAAATCACCTTGCCAAAGCTATTGGAGACCTCTCCCCCAAAGCCATCACCATCCATCCCTTCATTCAAGTGGGTAAATTTCTCATCTCTAAACTTAATTAGCTCACTTGAATATGCTTTACTTGAGACAGATGGTCAGCTTAGAGCTCTTTATGGCTATAAGAGTAAGAGGGAGATGGTTAGTGGTAAGAGTTGTCATGCAAGGTTCAATATGGTTGCATGCTCCAAATTGAAGTACAAGGGTTGGTACAATTCTCAATTGAATGGGTCTAGGAAACTATTTGGATGTCTCAGTGAGAATTTACACTGCATATCACCCGGTCGGAATAATGATGATCAAGGCAAAGACGGGTGCAAAAGCAAGGTTCGGGACCCCGGAATTCATTCTAGAAATCAACACTCTTAGGGCCTTGTCACTTGCTTCAACCTGCTTGAAGGCTTTCTACACCTAGTTTGAGATCCCGGAGGCTATTGGAATTACAAACATTGGTGGGGATTCAAGGATCAGTACAAGCACAAGCCACCATGACAAGGAGCTCACCAAATGTCCAACTTAAGGACTTTAACAAAAAGTGCTAGGTGGGAAACAACCCACCATGATATGATCGTCCCTTTTTCAGTTTTAATTCTAGTCTGTTTTGTTTGTTTTTGAGTTTTGATTGGACCTGGAATCATGCATAACATTCATATTAGTATTGCATTCTACATACTGCATTATTATAAAAAAAAATCGCACGCGACACGACGGCGTCGCCGACGCGTCCGCGTCACCAGTGCATTGGGAAGAAAAGAAAATTGAACAGAAAGTCACGCAAAAGTGTGGCTGGAGGCGTGCCTTTGGCACAAATACGCTCACGCGACCGCGTTGCTAACGCGTCCGCGTCATGTGGAAAAATAGCCTCCCATGCGTCCGCATCACCCACGCAAATGCGTGGCCCTGTAAAATCAACGTAATAAGGTGTATGGCAGAAAGTTATGATGGAGTGGGGCTGGAATGGTGCTAGAAGCACAAGCCTTACCACGCGAACACGTGCCCCACGTGCCCGCGTCGTTTTGCAAATATGGCCATTCACGCGATCGCGTCACCCACGCGAACGCGTCACCAGATTTTTGGCAAAATGAGTTTGAAACAGAGAGTTGCGCGAATGCGAGGCTGCACTCGTGCCAATCACACAAATTAGGCCACGCGATCACGTGACCCACGCGTCCGTGTCACCTGACCTTATCGCACACCACGCGTCACCAGATTTTTGGCAAAATGAGTTTGAAACAGAGAGTTGCGCGAATGCGAGGCTGCACTCGCGCCAATCGCACAAATCAGGCCACGCGATCGCGTGACCCACGCGTCCGCGTCACCTGACCTTATCGCACACCACGCGACCGCGTCCCTCACGCGTCCGCGTCGCCTGCATCGCACAACTTATCCAGAATAGTGCCAATTATCTTATCTTTTCTTCCCTAATCCTAATTTCTTCTATCTTTTCTTCTTTCTTCCTTCTTTTTTACTTTCTTCTTCTTCATTCCTTTAACCTCTCATCCTTCTTCACTTCCATTCTATTTTATTTAATTTATTTGCATACTTTCATTCATTGCATTTTAATTTTTTCCGTTGGTATTAAATTTTCTTATTCAACTGTTGTATCTTTTCTGGTATTATTTTGGTGCTTAGTGACTTGTTTTACAATGTGGGTGATATTATTTTTCTGTCAATATCAATCTTTTATGATACCTGTATTCCTTTTGCATTGACATGAACTTACACTGTCTTTCATTACCCATATTCTTCCCCTTTATTGCAAATTTTTGCACTATTAATATGCCATTTGCTTCTACTATTTTCTCACTTGCATGTTGTAGCTACCATGTACTTGAGACCCTTATTATTTGGCATTAACACCCATATTTTATTTGTTTTCTATCTTTATTTTTGGGTTACTTTTCTTCTTTTCCCTCTTCTTTCAGGATGGCCACCATGAAGGGAGAGGAAAAGCTTCTTAATGGGGCGACAGACAAGTCCACCTGCACAATCTTTGGAGAAAAGCATCAGTTGAAGCAGCCTGTCTACTTGCACATCTCAGCATGCACCGAGGATGGTGCAATCTTTAAGTGTGGGGAGGTCGATACCGACTTCCCTGGGTTAGTACTTTTCTGTCTCAACACCAATGTTTTAATTTTCTTTGTTAAATTAGTTGTTGCATTTGCATATTTGTTTGATTTTATGCATTTAGTTACTACTTGGTTAAAGTAATAAATTTCTTTTAAGACCCTATTTTTGAAAAATTTCACTAATTTAAATTAAAAAAATAATAATTAATTAAAATCTTGTGTTAAATTTGTTTGAAGTTGTATTTGGAATATGGTTTTTGAGCCAAAGAACACACAACCTGTGAGACTTTGAGCTTATTTATATGGTTACATTATTTAACCATAATATTTTATTCTTGTGTGTTTTCTTCCATATGATTGCAATCTTTGCTTTGTTCCATTCTATATGTCCAATATTTAGTGTATTTACATGCTTGCATATGATTGAGACCATTATTTAATTTTTGCTCACTTATCCCAAATAAGCCTACCCTTTCAATTACCTTTGTTAGCCACTTTGAGCCTATTAATCCCCATTTATTCTATTTTTTACCACATCACTAGCCTTAAGCGAAAAACAATTAAATACCCCAATTGAATCTTTGGTTAGCTTAAGATAGAGATGGTGTAACAACTAAGTGTGGGGAAACTGTGAGAACATGGGTTAATAAGGGAATGTGTTATGTTTTTACTTTGATAAAATATTAGAAATTTGGGTACCTACTCATGTGAGACCAGAAAAATTAAAAATTCATGTGCATTGATAAGTTATGTTTATTTTTTAAAAAAAAAAAAGAAAAAAAAAAGAGAAAAAGAAAAAAATCCAAAAAAAATATTCAATAAATAAGTAAATAAATAAGGAGACAAAATTACCCCAATGTTAAGTTTAATAAAAGATCAATGCATATGTGATAAAAATTAAAGAAGAATTTGATACATGAGTATGTGATGAAAAAGTGAGAATTTTGGGTAGCAAGGCATGAATTTAAAAGTATATAGAGTGTGTATATAGGTGAGAGCTTAGGATAATCAAAATTCAATTTATAGCTTACTTAGCCATATATATACCCTCACCTTTACCTTTAGCCCCATTACAACCTTGAAAAGACCTCATGATGTTTGCATTGGTACACTAAATTTTTGTTGATTGGTTAGATGAAGAACAAAGTTTAGAAAGCATGATTAGAGAAGAGTAGAGTGATTGCCCTATACACTAGAGAGACTAGAGTGCATATACACCACCAGTGAGGGTTCAATGCTTAATTCTATGTTCCATGCTTTCATGAGCTGTCTTCTTACAAGTTTACTTGCTTTTTATTGTACGATTCAGATTGGTGGAAATTGGTTTGTATTTGTCTTGGAGAACTTGTCTACTTTTAACCAAGTAGATAGAATCATTTTATCATATAGTTGCATTTATATTTAGGTTGCATTTCATGAGTCTCACTTTCCCTTATTCATTCTCTTTATCTCCTTGACCTTAGCATGAGGACATGCTAATGTTTAAGTGTGAGGAGGTTGATAAACCACTATTTTATGGTTTATCTTGTGCTAATTTGAGTGATTTTCATCAGCTTTTCACCCACTTATTCATATGATTTGCATGGTTTTACAATTCCTTCCTAGATTTATTCTATGATTGAAAACTTGCTTCCTAAAGCTTTAAATTGTGTATTTTAATTTCTCCTTTATACCATTCGATGTCGTGATATGTGCGTTAAGTGTTTCAGGCTTTATAAGGCAGGAATGGCTTAGAGAATAGAGAGGAAGCTTGCAAAAATGGAAGGAGCACAAGAAATTAAGGACGCATGGCTCACGCTACCGCGCGAAATGGAGGAAATCGCAGTGGCGCGCTCGCGTGCCTGACGCGAATGCGTGAATTGGAAGCCGCACGAGTGACGCGAATGCGTGGATGACGCGCACGCGTGGCAAGGAAAAACGCTGGATGACGTGAACGCGTGGACGACGCGTACGCGTGACCTGCGCGATCTGCATAAATAACAGAATACGCTGGGGGCGATTTTGAGCCACGTTTTGACCCAGTTTTTGGCCCAGAAATATAGATTAAAGTCAGGGAACATGCAGAGACTCAGGATATCATCTCATAATTCATAATTTTCAGTTTTAGATGTAGTTTATAGAGAGAGAGGCTTTCTCCTCTCTCTTAGGATTTAGGATTAGGATTTCTCTTTGGATTAGGATTTCATCTTCTTCAATCACAGGTTTAATGTTCTTTTTATTTATTTTCTGAATTTTGTTTATGAACTCTTTGTGTTTAGATTTGAATATTTTATTTAATATAATTTGAGGTATTTCAGATTTGACTTTGCTTTGCTTTATTTATATGGATGCTTTTAATTTAATTTAGACATTTTCTTCCTTTTGGCTTTGGTTAAGTAATTGGTAACACTTGAGTTGTCAAACTCAGCAGTGATTGAAATTGGCAGATTACTGATTGATTTGGATCGCTCTGAAGCTAGTATTCCTACAGGGATTGACTAGGACTTGAGGATTAAATTAATTAGTCCACTTGACTTAATTAAGTGGGATTAAAATCCAATTCTCATCACATCTAATAAGGATAACTGGGATAGAAATTCTAATTCTTATACCTTGCCAAGAGATTTCATTATTATTAATTTATTTTTCTTGTCAATTAAATTACTTGCTCTTTATTTTAAAAAAATCCAAAATTCTACCTTTTCCATAGCTAATAATAAGTCATACCTCCCTGCAATTCCTTGAAAAGACGACCCGAGGTTTAAATACTCGGTTATCAATTTTATTGGGTTTGCTTAAGTGACAACCAAAAATTTTGTAAGAAAGAAATTCTTGTCGGTCTAGAAGCTATACTTACAACACGAATTTATTATGAAAATTCTAGATCGCGCGAGAGTTTCGTTCTTTCAATCATACAGCTTGCCATTGAAGGAAGCCATGCGTGTTTGGAGAAGAAGACAGTAGGAAAGCAGAGATTCAGATGACAGAGCAGCTCCGGAACCTCAGCCTATTTCTCATTACTGAATCACAAGTACTATTTATTTTATGTTATTTATTTTTCATAAATATAATCACTCTTATCATTAATCTCCTGACTAAGATTTACAAAATAACCATTGCTTGCTTCAAGCCGACAATCTCCGTGGGATCGACCCTTACTCACGTAAGGTATTACTTGGACGACCCAGTGCACTTGCTGGTTAGTTGTGCGGAGTTGTGAAAAGTGTAATCACAATTTCGTGCACCACTAAGCGATAATTCTTTGCTTGCTTGTGGACAAGCAAGAACTTAAGTTTGGTGTTGTGATACGTGAGCATCTTAAGCACTTTTCATTAGCATTTCTTATAGAAAAGTTGTGACTTTTGCTTAATAATTATATGATTTTCAAGGCTTCTCTATTAGTACTTTGATTTTCTTGGTTTCAGGATTCTTGTAAGAAAATGTTAGGAAAAGAGAAGTAAAAGAACAAGGAGGAACCAAGAATTAAAGACAAGTGGAAATAGAATTCGTGGATGCTGGCAATCCTAGCCTCTTCACACTCCAACGAGCAAAACTTGAGCTATAGAGGTCCAATTGACCCAGTTTTAGCGGCATTAAAAATTCAACTTCTAGAACTTTCCAACGATATATAATGGTTTATACTTATTTTCTGGCATCACGGTGCTAAATGCCGCTACATTGGCGTTTAGCGCCAAACTGCGTCCAAGGTAATTCTTCTCAAGAATCCCGGCGCTAAACGCCACTCCTCCCGTGTTTAGCACTTGACAGGCAGCAAGGAAGTGCAGAATTACATAAAAAGTGGTGCCAAATACACCAAAGTGGTGTCGAACGCGTACAACAGCCCCATACCCGAGAAATTTTTGTAATTAATGAAGATTTGAAGACACCAAAGCTTAAATTACAAGGAAGATCATTAGCTAGTCAAAGAGTCATTAAGAAAAGATTTGATTTAATTTGATTTTGTTTTAATTTAATTTGAATTTGAATTCTAGGTTTAATCTTAGAGGTTTTACTATAAAAAAGGGACTTCCTTTCTCCCCAAAGTGACACGCACTCGCTCTCCTTCCTCTCCATTCTCTCTTCCGTCTTTCATTAGTTTTAGGTTTCTATATTAGATTAGGATTTAGAATTTTTCTACACTATGGGTAACTAATTCTCCATTGTTAAGGTTAGGAGCTCTATTTACTTTGATGGATTAATAATTGTTTATTCTTCTACTCTTGATTAATGCTTTGATTATTGTTTAAGAATTGATTTCGTTCTTCATCCTAGAGATTAGTAATTATTGGAAAATAACCCTAATTCTACTTGAATTTTATTTGAGTCGTGAAAAATTTATATCATTAGAATTACAGCTTGAAACCAATTTCTCACAATTCCTAATTATCTGGACTTAGTGTGGTTGATGCGTGACAATCTTATACCCATTTTTTGCTTATTTTCTAGTTAAATTTAGTTAGAATTTAGTAAGTTTAATTATATTTTAGTGTTAAAATCCTCTTTAGATGCTACTTTGAGTAGTTTTAGTGTTTTATTCGTTTCAGGTGAAATTCATATCAATTTGGCAGAGTTTTGAGAAAAAAAAGAGAAGTTTTGAAGCTGTAGCTTGGTGCTTAACGCCAGCAACCAGTGAAGCCAGGAGCGTTTCTGCCCCCCTTTCGGTGCTAAACGTCAATCCTGGCATTTAGCACCAGGAAATCCGAAACAAATCCCCACTCTTGGAGCATCTTTAGCGGATTTAGCTTTGAATTACTATCTTATCTTTTATTCTTGTAATTTTTATTTACAAACAAAATCTTTTAGGTTTAGGATTTATTATTTTATTTTATTTTCAAAATCAAATTAGGTTATATATAAACGGAAAAATATTCACCCTGTAGGGGGATCTTCTCACTTCCGCACTTTCACACTTTTTAGAACCCTTATTTTCTCTGTAAGTCATGAGCTACTAAACCTCATCGGTTAAGGTTAGGAGCTCTGTTTATTTCTATAGATTGAGATTATTATTTTTTTATTTTAATTAATGTATTGATTCAGTTTCAAAGATTGCTTTCGTTCTTCATCTTATGAATCTAGGTAGAACGACAGTATAACCCTTATTCTATATGTGTTCTTATGATTCTCGATAGAGTTATCTCGCTTGAACAACAACTTGAAAGCAAATTCCTCCTAAATCGCTAATTACTTGAACTAATCGGGATAAGTGACATATAATCCTATTAGCTTTGGGCAATCGGGGTTTCTGTGGCCATAAACTAGAATTGCTCTTAACCCTCTAATCTACATTAAATGACCAAGACATTGGTGGTTGATTTGGGTTAGAGGAGACTAAATCTCTAAGACATTAGGGTTTAGTCAATTACAGTTTGCCATAAAATAAATCTTGCATGATTAAAATAGTTGGTAAGAATACTTAATCTGGATGAATAAACAACTCCGAAGCCTTACTATTTTCTCTCATATGTTTCACACCACTTTTATTCTTTACTTTCCAACTCTCTAAATTTACTGTTTAATGTGTTTCACAATCCTTAAAACACAACTTTCTGCTTACCTGACTAAATGATTCATTCGACCATTGTTGCTCAGTCCATCAATCCTCGTGGCATCGACCCTCACTCACCTGAGGTACAACTTGGTAAGACCCGGTGCACTTGCCGGTTAGTTTGTGGGTATTCAAAATCTCGCATCAAGTTTTTGGCGCTGTTGCCAGTAGGGGTGGGCAAAAAAATCCATATTTTGGATTTTAAACCAAATCCAAACCAAACCATTTTATCATTATTTACTGCCTTGAATATCTCGCTCTAGCAAGTAGCAACTATAATATAGGCAATGGAAACAACTCAAGATCTTAGGACTTAGGAGTGCTTGCTTTCACTAGTCCCCACCTTAATTTTGTTGATATGAAACACTGCTGCTGTCTTGTTCTGCTGCTGTCTTGTTCTGCTCCTAATTGTTTAGCAGCTGCCACACTAAAAGGTCTAATTTTGAAACTATCTGTATTTATAGTCATTGAAACTATCCTAATTGGGCTTGACCAATATTTTTACTCGCAACACTTAACTAAATTATTTAGTTCATGCAGTAATAGCTAGTATTGTTATAGAGATAGATGGAAGTGGCATGCATAGTACTAGTATTTGTTTTAATTTGGGGATGGGGATTGGGGAGAGTTATGAAAAACTAGAACATTTGAAAGTCCAAATATAGCTTCCTCTAGTTGAATCCAATCTGTTATATTAAATGCTTTATCTTTATTCAATATTTCCTTGGTTGCATTATCATGTCTACACAGAATATCAAACATTAATATGAGATTTAACATGTAAACAAATTGTTAACTTATCAATTCAGTTTGCTCTTTAGTAGTATGTATTTCATTATTCTGCTTGTTGACATTTGAGATATTTGTATTTGCCACTTGAATTATTCATTGTTCATAGAGCATGTGCTTGCAGGGCTTCCTATCATGATAGGTTAATTGAACCCCATTAAGTTTTCTATTTTAACCTTATCTGTTGTTGTATCTGGTAATGAAACCTTGTAGCATGTTGATATAATCGTTATAGTGGTGTAAATTTTACATTTTATGTATGCCTTTCAACATTATTTTATTAGGTACTTTATAGTTTTAGGATTAGCTTTTAGATATATTTTTATTAAATGCAATTCTGAACTTTTAAGCTGAGGTGTGGAATATGATAGCAAATGAAGACTTAAATATAGGATAGCAAATGAAGACTTAACTTGCTAGCTTCCATTTTCTTTAAACCCCTTTCTGAATGTGTAACAGAAGATAGAAGCTATTGCACTCTAAAATTAATAGGTTAAAAAAAAGGGGATGGCTGAGATTCATGAGCAGAACTAGATATAAAATAAAATACAGGAAATCAGGGGCTGCCGTGCTGGTTTGGAAAGGTTTCGGAGGGTTGTTTTTTAAGTTTTAATTTTTGGTTTCAGTGTGTGTTGATCAGAATTAAGAATAATTGTCTAATTTAGTTTACTAAACATATTCTGATGCTTGAGTGACTACTTTTTATAGGGATAAGGTAGAGTTAATGTTGAAGTTTTATTGGCTGCTGTGTGACTATGAAATTAAGCTTTATTGTGTCACAAAATAGTACCTTCGAAGTTATATACTTCATCCTGAAAACCCATTTGAATTCAGTAGGTTCCTTGTTATAGGTGGAAGAGAAAAGTGACTCCAACTTTTTTCTTTATTTTTTATTTTAATTTTTTTTACTGCAACCTATTCTTTTGCATTGCATGAAACCCGTCAATTATGGAGATTTGAGAGACTATACGTCTATATCATATTAGATAGGATGCATTATATATGGATGCATTATATATGGACTAAATATAGGTGATTCATACTCTACCATTTCTAAAATAAAAGATAAATTACTACTTGTGTATATACAGTGATTATTGATAAATCATTTTTCTGTCAAAGCTCCAAGATTCATGTTATCTTCTTTTTTCTTTTTAATTGACGCTATGTTTCTCTTGAAATTTGATAACAGTGTTAGTTTCATCATTCCCACCAAATACACCTCTTCTTCTCCAATTTTAAAATCATAATTCCTCTCAAATCCAATCACCATTTCCAATCAATTAAGTTAGGATTTTGAACTTGTTTATATGCTTTTAATCTCCAATTTCAACGAGCACATCTATTAATTTTTTAGCTCTCTCCTTCTCCTTCCTAAGATTTTCTTCCATAATATTTTTCTTAAAATTCAGCCGGATCAACAATGATACTCCTCTTCAAGTAACCAACCCCCATAACTTTGTATAAATATTATAACAAAAATAAACTAAAATATTAGTTAGTCATAAAAACAATGAGTCAATAATTACCATCTTAAGATTATCTGAATAATGATTGAAAGATAATTTAAGAACAATTAAAGATACAAAAAAAAAAATACCTTGGTGCCCCTTGCACGCACCAATTACCATCCTTTTTAACTAATATATCACAAACTTCTATCAGTTTTGCAGCCCTCTCCTTTTTAGGATTTTCTTGCGATCATATTAGAAATAGCGATCAGATTTGACGATCTCATTCGAACTTTGGAACTCTGATTGAAAGATAATTTATCAATAATTACTGTATATGTCAAAAGGAGTAATTTATCCTTTATTTTAGAGAGGACATGGTAGAATTCACTTATATATATAATTTGGTATATGTGTATACATAAAATAAAACTTGACATGACTAGGACACTAAGTGAAGATTCAAAGTTATCCTTTATCTAGTAAACCTTTTTTTATTTTGGGGGTGTCCTCTAGTAAACCTTTTAGTTAATGTAAATACAAGTACAATCAAACATTTACTTAATTAATAACCCAATATGAGAGATGGAGTTGTATTCTCACCACTTGTAAAATTTAATTGAAATAATAACTTCTACTTTTAGGTGATTGAGTCAATAATTGATTCACATTACTACTTAAAATAATATTCTTAGTAGGCGCCTCATGGCTACCTAACAATTTATATTTTAAAGTGAGGGAGGGAGGTGGGTGGTTATACTAATTTCTAGTATATAGTACACAATGATTTTTTATTTTTTTTTCCCCTTAATAAAATTGTTGCAACTTAATTTCTATGTCTTTCTCATCGATTATACTTCCTTTTTAAAAAGTTGATTTCCTATTTTATGAAACTACACGTAATACAAGTTTCTTTATTTATGAAATGGGATAAAAAGGATTACTATCTTCAAATGTGAAGTATAATTTTTTAGAAATAACATTGACATAAAATAATTTGATTCTTTGAAAATGAAGTAGCAGCATTCATTTGAGTACCATTAATCCATCCATGCAAGCAATTTTATGAACACTGAATTTGTATCCAATTTGAGAGAGAATATGAGCATCTTGAATTGTATCCATTATCTTCATCAATTTCCCAAATTCATGTGCAGAGGAATATATATCATAAAAGCATGATGCCACATTGCCACCACTTGATTGTTCTTTTTATATATAGAAATCAATATCTTTTAAGATTAGTAGTAGTTTTATTAGCCAAAAAAGTTTTATTAGTAGTAGTTTTATTGATAATTAATTTGATTCCCTTGGCAGATATATTTTCCTCTAATGATGGTGCTTGTTCTATGGCGGCATCAATTGATAATCTTGATGATGACTAGGTATGCTTAATATTCTCATTTAGTTTAATACTTTCATTCAAAGATTTGTTTTAAAATGACAAAGGTATATTTTGTTATTTGCAGATATATTTTCCTCAAAGATTGTGGTTGTTTGATGATTTTGTTGGCAACTTGGCATCTTGTGATATTTTGTTAGAGAGATATTTTGGTGGTATTCTTTTGATGTCTTGAGAATGATTAAATGTTATATAGATTAGCTATTATCATTAGATTTATAAAGAACCAAATTCTAGTTGTAATGAACCTATACACTTTAAAATGACTTTAGTATTAATTTTACTTTTTAAAAAAAATATGGTTTAAAAATTGAATTTCTAAAAACTGGTTTTAAAAGTGGATTTTTTGTTAAAATATCTGGTTTAAAAATTGAATTTTTAAAAACTAGTTTTAAAATTGGATTTTTGGTTGAAGAAACTGGTTTTAAAACTGGATTTTCAAAAACTGGTTTTAAAACTGGATTTTTGGTTACCAAAAATCTGGTTTTAAAACTGGATTTTATAAAAAAAACCGGATTTTAGATTTGGATTTAAAAAAATCGGATTTAAAACCGGTTTTGCAAGTAAAACCGGATTTAAAACCGGTTTGTAAATAAAATCGGATTTAAATTTTAAAACCGGTTTAGAACCGGTTTTTGTTTTTTCAAACCGGTTTAGAACCGGTTTTGCTCTTCAATCCAGTTCTGGTTTGGTTTCCTAAACCATAAAACTGGTTCTGGAGTGGATCCAGTTTGGATTTTTTAAAATCCAAACCATGCCCACCCCTAGTTGCCAGGGATTGACTGTGATTGATAACTACTAGTTGTCTGATTACTTAGATTAGGCATTTTTAGATTTTGATTTGTTCTAATTTTGTGTTCTTTCCTTTTTACTTTTATTTTTAATTTCGAAAATTTGAGTTTTATTTTAGTTAAAATTTTTTCCTAAATTTTTGAAATTAAGTTTGGTGTCCCCGTAGTAGTTTTCCTTTTTAATTTTCGAAAATATTAGTATTGCTCCTTGTTTAATTTTCGAATTAGTGGTTTGCCTTTTTCTTATTTATTTTCGAAATCTTTAGGTTAAATACTTGTGTTCTTTTATTTTATTTTATTTATTTTATACAGGATACCTCACTAGGAACTCTCTGTACTCTAACAAAGAAATTTCCATTTTTCTTTGTTTTCTGTCTATTTCTAAGTAGGAACAGGAACAAGGAACCTCTTTTGATATGGCGGCACAACCAAGGAGAATACTTGGCCTTTATACTTTGCCTAGCCCAGATTTCTATGGGAATAGTATTGTTATGCCCCCTGTTGCTACAAACAATTTTGAGTTGAAGCCTTAATTGATTTCTCTAGTGCAGCAGAATTGCCAGTTTCACGGTCTCCCGCAGAAGGATCCCAGGTTGTGCATATCTAATTTCCTGTAGATCTGTGATACTATGAAGACTAATGAGGTGAATCCTGATGTTTACAAGCTACTTCTCTTTCCATTTGCTATGAAGGATAGAGCAAAGCAGTGGTTTGACACTCAACCTAAGGAAACCTTAGACACTTGGGACAAGGTAGTTAACAAATTTCTAACCTCAAAGGCTGACCTGATGTCCAAACCTTCAGGCAAAGGGATGGTGAATCCCTCTATGAAGCTTGGGAGAGGTATAAGTTAATGATCAAAAAATGTCCTCCAGATATGTTCACAGAGTGGATGCAGCTGCAGATATTTTATAATGACGTGTCTGAGATGGCCAAAATGTCTCTTGATAATTCTGCAGGTGGATCACTCCACATGAAAAAGACCCTAGAAAAAGCTACTGAGTTTATTGATATGGTTGCTAATAACCAATATCTATATTCTTTTGAGAGGACAACAGTGAAGGAAAAAGTCATAGAATCGAATGCCTTGAATAAACTTATTGCTCAGAACAAGGCCATGTCTCAGCAAATTAATGCTCTTACGCAACACCTAGGTTGAATGCAAATCTCAGCCGTTAATGCTCAGGATACTTCTTATGATATGAGTGGTGGTTACCCTCAAGGCGAGAATTATGAATATGGGAATTTCGTTCCTGAGCAGGTTAATTTCATGGAGAATTTCTCCAGAAACCCCAACAATGGTCTATATGCCAACAACTTTAATCAGGGGTGGAGAAATCAACTAAACTATGGATGGAGAGAGCACCCTCAGAGGCAGCAGCCGAATTCTCAGAGAGGCTTCAATCAGATTTACTTCGACAACCTCCTATTCCAACATGCTCAGCCTCAGAGCTGTCCTGACCTGGCATCCATGCTTGCAGAACTCTCTAAGAGCCAACATAGTTTTATGCAGGAAACTAGAGCTTAACTCTGGAATTTAGAGATGCAAATGGATCAGTTGCGCAACAAACACCCGAGAGACCCAGTGACACAGTTTCCACTCAAAGAGAAGAGTGTCAGGCCATTCAATTGAGAAGTGGTAAGATAGCAGGGTCAGGAACTAAAGGTGGTGAGAAGTAGACTGAAAAAGAGACACTAGAAGGGGACAATGTAGAGACAGAAGGCACCCCAAGGCTTGAAGAATGCCCAACAGTGGAGCCAGGGAGAGTGTTAAACGCCCAAGAAGACTTGAAGAATGCCCCCTCAAGGCATCCAGACAACCCTTTTCCAATCACTCTTGATACACATCCTACTTTACCCAAGACTCCAGAATACAAGCCTAAAATTCCATACCCCTAGAGACTTCAGAAGGTATCTAAGGACAAGTAGTTTTCTAAATTTTTGGAGGTTTTCAGGAAGCATCATATCAACATCCCTTTTGCAGAGGCCCTTGAACAAATGCCTATCTATGCCAAGTTCATGAAGGAGTTATTGTGTAAGAAGAGGGATTAGAGAGAAGATGAGACAGTGGTACTTACTAAGTAATGCAGTGCAATTATCCAGAAAAGCTGTAGGATCTTGGGAGCTTTCTAATTCCTTGTGCCATATGAGATACCACTATTCAGAGAGCTTTATACGATCTTGGAGCCAGCATCAACCTCATTCCTCTTTCACTAATGAAAAAGTTTCAAATTGATGAGGTAAAACCTACTCGCATTTCAATTCAACTTGCTGACCATTCTATTAAGTACCCCTTAGAGTTGTTAAGGATTTGCTTGTGAAATTATGACCCTTTTGATGAAGTAAAACCTACCCGGATTTGTCTCCAACTTGCTGACCATTTTATCAAGTTCCCCTTTGGAGTGGTAGAGGATCTACTTGTGAAAGTAGGATCTTTTATCTTCCCTGCTGATTTTGTGATATTGGATATAGAAGAGGACAAAAATGCCTCCATGATCCTTGGGAGACCTTTTTTAGCCACATCAAGAGCTCTAATTGTTATAGAAAAAGGAAAATTGGTTTTGACAGTCAATGAAGAGGAAATTGTCCTCAATTTGCTAAAAGCCTTGCAACAACCTAATGACTTCGAAGGGTGCATGAGAGTTGATATAATTGAACCTCTGATTAAAGAGGTGTGTGAAGTTGAGATACTTGATGACATTCTGAGATCCCCTTCTGAGGTTGCATTGCTTGAGCTTAATGATTCACCACCTCTGAAAGAGAAGCCTCACATGCCGAGCACAGGAGAAGGAGCCCTGAAACTTGAGTTGAAGCCTCTGCCTCCATCTTTGAAGTATGCCTTCCTGGGAGACAAAGACACTTATCCAGTGATTATTAGCTCCTCTCTGAAACAGCAGGAGAAGGAGGCGCTAATTCAGGTGCTCAAGACTCACAGAATGGCTCTACGATGAACCATTAGTGATCTAAAGAGGATTACCCCGACCAAGTGTATGCACAAGATATTGCTTGAGGATGATGCTAAACCATTGTATCGAAAGGCCCAATGAATTGGGATTTCCTTATTGGGCCAGGTCATTTTGGGGCAAGTGGATCATTTCTGAGGAAGAAGATGAGCTTCAAGAGAATGATTCGAAGTTGTTGTAGGGTGGAACCATGCAGTACCAAACACGAGATAGATCTTCCAAAGAACAAGGCTTTTTTCAAATAAGCCAATTCATTAGGCGGCTAAATCCAACCATGAAGGAAGTGGTCCAGAAAGAGGTGATGAAGCTTTGGAAAGCCGATATCATTTACCCTATTTCTAACAGTTCATGGGTAAGTCCTGTGCAAGTGGTTCCTAATAAGGGAGGGATGACAGTGATCCAGAATAAAAAGAATGAGCTCATTCTAATAAGAACTGTCACAGGATGGTGCATGTGTAATGACTACAGGAGGCTCAACAATGCTACACGCAAGGATCACTTTCCTTTACCTTTCATTGATCAGATGCTTGAGAGGTGGTGCACGAATCTCCACGCTTCATACAGCTGAACCAGCAAGTGCACTGGGTCGTCCAAGTAATACCTGAGCGAGTCAGGGTCGATCCTATGAGGATTGTGGTTTGAACCAAGCTATGGTTATCTTGCAGGTCTTTGTCAGGCGAAATCAAGAAGTTGTTGGTTTGAATGTGGTTGAAAGCATAAAAGAGATAGTGTATAAAATACTTTGTAAATTTGAATGGAATCAGTAATAGGAAGATGGTCAAGGATTGGAGTTGCTTTGTCTTTTTGAATTAACTCTGGTATTACCGTCTCCTTTGCTTGTGAATGATTTCTTCTATGGCAGGCTATATATGATCAACGCCATATGGCTATGGTCATTAATCTCCTTTGCTTCAGATCAAATACTGTATGGCCGCGGTCATCCAATTAGAACGAGGGTGAAGCTCTAGCAGTTCATTCTCTTTGGTGATCCTACTCAAAACGCCACAGACAAGGTCGAATCTTCTAGATCAGAGGATGCTGCTCCTTTGGGTTCTAGCCTCTACCACAAAGACCCTAATCTCCCCGTAAATCGGCTGAACTGGTGTCTCGAGAAGTGATGCACCACTATTTCGTGGTACATTTTAGGCTGAATTGAGTGGATTTTATCCA
Organism: Arachis ipaensis; assembly: GCF_000816755.2. Taxonomy (NCBI): domain Eukaryota; kingdom Viridiplantae; phylum Streptophyta; class Magnoliopsida; order Fabales; family Fabaceae; genus Arachis; species Arachis ipaensis. The sequence goes on from NC_029792.2 coordinate 76,527,889, forward strand.
TTATTCTTACACATATTCAAAGAATTGGCATGTTTTACATTTTCCTTCCTAATTTTGTGCTGTGATTGAAAACATGCTTCTTTGGCCTTAAATTTGCTAATTTTAATTCTCTCTTATTACCATTCGATGCCGTGATATGTGTGTTAAGTGTTTTCAGGGTTTATAGGGCAGGAATGGCTTAGAGGATGGAAAAGAAGCATACAAAAGTGGAAGGAACACAAGAAATGGAAGTTTTGAGAAGCTGGCATCGACGCGCACACGTGGACGAAGTGTACGCGTGATCAGTGCATCAGGCAAGTGATGCGTATGCATGGATGACGCGCACACGTGACCAGAGATTTGTTCAGCGACGCGTACGCGTGACAAGCGTCACGTGCTGCAATTTATAGAAAACGCTGGGGTGATTTCTGGGCTGCTTTGGACCCAGTTTCAGGCCCGAAAATACTGATTAGAGGCTGCAGAGTGGAGCTGGAAGGGGGAAATCATTCATTCATACTTTCATACACAATTTTTAGGTTTAGATATAGTTTTCCTCTCCTCTCTCTAGGTTTTAGGGTTTTAGCTTTATTTTTTCTCCAATTCAGATTTTCATCTTGCTTTATTTTAGTTTCTGTTCTACATTCTATTATTCTAGCATCCTAGTTTATCTTCTCTTGTTGATTTATTTATCTTCCAATTTAGTTTATGAACTCTTGATGTTAGATTCAATTTCCATATTAATGCAATTTATATTTTTCCATGGTTATTGTTACTCTCTTTAATTGTTAGTCATTGATGCTTGCAATTGGTTGTTTAGATTTAATATTCCTTGTTAATTTTGTCATGCTTTTATTTTATGCCTACCAAGTGTTTGATAAAATGTTTGGTAGGATTTTAAATTAGATTTTTGGTATTCTTAGCTTAGATTGAGTAATTTGGAGACTCTTGAATTGTCAAAGTCTCTTGTTGGTTGGTGATTGAAAGTTGCTAGTTAGCTTGAGCTTCACTAACTCTAGTCTTTGATTAGGACTTGTGAACTCAAGTTGAATTGTTCACTTGACTTACCTTCAATTGTTAGAGGTTAACTAAGTGATAGCAAAAGGCAATTACCATCACAAGTGACTATGATAATGGGGATAGGAATTCCAATTATCAACCCTTGCTAGGACTTTTCTTATTCGTTAGTTTATTTACCTGTTATTTACATTCCTTGCTTATTAAACTCAAAACCCAAAAATACTTTTCCATAACCAGTTATAAGTACACTTCCCCGCAATTCCTTGAGAGACGACCCGAGGTTTAAATACTTCGGTTAATTTTATTGGGTTTGCTTAAGTGACAAACAATTTAAATATTGATTGAGGTTTAATTGTCGGTTTAGATTATACTTGCAACGCGATATTTTTGTGAAAATCTTTACCGACATTTTTTCTCCGTCAAGAAGTCCCCAACGAAGTCGTGGATTAGCCGTCTGAGAGATGTATAATCAAGCTGGCGGTTTGTGCTTTCCAGTCACGTATTCACACGGACCTAAGTAAACACAGGTGGTTGTCAGGCACGCGGTCTTAGTATGATGAACAAAGCTGATTATCATGGATCATCCCATTCACCATGTTGAAGAACGAAAATACATCTTAGAATTAAATCAAACATGGATCGAAGAGAAACAGTAATACTTTTATTAATTCATAGAACAAAGCAGGGCTCCTCCCCTCAACCTAGGAGGTTTAAAAACTCATACTGATAGGAAATACAATAGTAAAAATGAAAATATGGTGTAAAGTCTTTGTCCCCCCCCCTTAATGAGAGGTGTAAAAGTCTTTAAATACTAAACTAATGACTAAGGATTACATAAGAAAGGGTAAAATAGTCTTTTAGTGCTAAAATCCACTTTTGGGGCCCACTTGGTGAGTGTTTGGGCTGTGCTTTGATGAGATCCACGTACTAGGAGGCCTCTAGGGCGTTGAACATAGGCTAAAGGGTCCTCTTTGGGCGTTTGGATGCTGGTCTCTTCTCCTTGGGTGCTGGACGCTTGGAAGGGGGCAGGAGGCTGGCGTTGGGTGCCAGTTTTGGGGCTTCTAATCTGAAGCAAAGTATAGACTATTATACATTTCTGGAAAGCTCTGAAAGTCATCTTTCCATATCCATTAAGAATGCTCTATTTGGACTTTTATAGCTCCAGAAAAGCTCTTCTGAGTGCAAGGAGGTCAGATCTGGGCAGCATCTACAGTGCTTTCTCTGTCTCTGAATCAGACTTTTGCTCCAGCTTCTCAATTTTAGCCAAAAAATACCTGAAATTGCATAAAAATACACAAACTCAAAGTAGAATCCAAAAATCTGAATTTAACACTAAAATCTATAAAAACTTAATAAAAACTAAACAAAACATGCTAAAAATTATATGAAAATGATGCAAAAAAGCGTATAAAATATCTGCTCAACAAGAGGTTAGCCGGTCATGCTTTCTACTATTTTCTAGATGGATACTCTGGCTATAATTAGATTGCTGTAGATCCTCAAGATCAAGATAAGACGGCGTTCACTTGTCCTTTTGGAGTATTTGCTTATCGAAGGATGCCGTTTGGACTCTGTAATGTCCCAACAACGTTTTAGAGGTGTATGCTTTCTATTTTCTCAAACATGGTTGAAAATTTCATTGAGTACCTTCTAATCAAGCAGGATTCTAAACCAAGATTGATCATATGAATACTACTTCTTCAGGAGTTTGACATTGAGATTAAAGACAGGAAAGGGTCAGAAAATCAAGTGGTTGATCATCTGTCCAGGATCGGACATGAAGAAGGGACCCCACCCCCACTGTTATGAGTAAGACCTTCCCAGATGTGCAACTCCTCATGATTCAGAGGGCTCCGTGGTTTGCAGATATTGCAAACTACAAGGCCATGAGGATCATCTTCAAGGAGTACACTAAACAGCAAGTAAGAAAGCTGTTGAACGATGCCAAGTACTACTTGTGGGAAAAACCTTATCTTTTTAAGAGATGCTGGTGCGCGGAATTACACTTCACACAACTGAAACAGCAAGTGCACTGGGTCGTCCAAGTAATACCTAAGTGAGTCAAGGTCGATCCCACGAGGATTTTTGTCTTGAATCAAGCTATGGTAATCTTGTAGATCTTAGTCAGGCGGATAGAAAAGTGGGTTGGTTGTTTAGAACACATAAAAGTAAAATAAAGATAACGTTACTCAGTTAATGGTGAATGCAATATAAGAAGATGGTTAAGGCTTCGGAGATGCTTTATTCTTTTGGAGCAATTTGGTTTTACTATCTCCTCCAACTGTGAATGATTTCTTCTATGGCAGGCTGTATGTGATTAATGCCTTTCTTGAGAGGTCGCCGATTCTCCTCTAGAGCTGAACACCAGGGTTAGTGCGCATCCAGTCTGATTGAGGGTGAAGTTCCTGCAGTCCATTCCCCTTAGTGATCCTACTCGAAACGCCATAGACAAGGTCAAATCTTCTGAATCAGAGAATGCTACGCCTTTGGTTCTAGCCTCTACCACAAAGACTCTAATCTCCCCATACCTCGGCTGAATTGGTGTCTCGAGAAGTCCTCGACGAAGTCGTAGATTAGCCATCTAAGAGAAGTATAACTAAGCTAGTGGTTCATCATTGTCCGATGAAAGACTCATTCTGAACCCATGTAGAATGAGATAACCTTGTGCCGATTCAACGCATTCATAATGATGAAGAACGAAGATACATCTTAGAATAGAGAATCAAACACGGATTGAAGATAAAATACTAATACTTTTATTAATGCATAAAACTCAGCAGAGCTCCTCCCCTCAACCTAGGAGGTTTAGAGACTCATACTGATAGAAAATACAATGAAATGTGTAAAGTGTTCGAAAGGGTCTCTCCTCTCCTCAAAAGTATAAAATTTCTCAAATAAATACTAGACTAATGACTAAGGATTACATAAGAAGGGTAAAACATTCTTTTATTGCAAAAATCCACTTCTCGGGCCCACTTGGTAAGTGCTTGGGCTGAGAAAGAGAGTAAGCCACGTGCTAGGAGGGCTCTAGAACATTGAACGCTGGCTAGGGGCACCTTCTTGGGCGTTGGACACCAAAATAGGGTAGATGGCTGGCGTTGAGTCCCAGTTTTCGGCCTTTAATTCTGAAGCAAAGTATGAACTATTATACATTTCTAGAAAGCCCTGGATGTTAGCATTCCATAGCCATTGAAAACGCTCCATTTGGACTTCTGTAGCTCCAGAAAAGCTCCTTCGAGTGCACAGAGGTCAGATCTTGACAGCATCTGTTGTGCTTTCTCTGCCTCTGAATCAGACTTTTGCTCCAGCTCCTCAATTTCAGCCAGAAAATACCTGAAATTGCATAAAAATACACAAACTCATAGTAGAATCTAAAAATGTGAATTTTTCATTAAAACCTATGAAAACTTAATAAAACTTAAACAAAACATACTAAAAACTATATGAAAATGATGCCAAAAAGCGTATAAAATATCCGCTCATCACAACACCAAACTTAAACTGTTGCTTGTCCCCAAGCAACTAAAAACAAAGTAGGATAAAAAGAAGATTAAGATACAATAAATCTCAGAGTTTTCAATGAAGCTCAGTTTCAATTAGATGAGCAGGACTTAGTAGCTTTTTGCTTCTGAATAGTTTTGGCATCTCATTATCCGTTGAAACTCATAAGTGTTGGCATCCTTAGGAACTTAAAATCTAGATAATATTATTGACTCTCCTAGTTTAGTTCTTTTTGATTCTTGAACACAGCTTTTTAGAGTCTTGGCCGTGACCCTAAGCACTTTGTTTTCCAGTATTACCACCAGATACATAAATGCCACAGACACTTAACTGGGTGAACCCCTTAGGATTGTGATTCAGCTTTGCTAGAATCCCCAGATAGAGGTGTCCAGAGTTCTTAAGCACACCCTTTTTGCTTTGGATCACGACTTTAACTGCTCAGTCTCAAGCTTTTCACTTGACACCTTCACACCACAAGCATATAGTTAGGAACACTTTTCATTTGAAGTGCTTAGCCCAAGATTTTGTTTCTTTTAAGCTCTCCTAACCATTGATGCTCAAATCCTTGGATCCTTTTACCCTTGCCTTTTGGTTTAAAGGGTTATTGGCTTTTTGCTCTTGCCTTTTGGTTTAAAGGGTTATTGGCTTTTTGCTCTTGCCTTTTGGTTTAAAGAGCTATTGGCTTTTTCTGCTTTTTATTTCTCTTTTTTTTTTAATTACTTTTTGCTGCTTTTTCTTACTTTAAGAATCAATTTTAGGATTTTTCAGATCACCAATAATACTTCTCTTTTATCATCATTCTTTCAAGAGCCAACATTCTTAGTTCCAATTTCAAATATGCACTATTCATTCATACATTCAGAAAATAAAAGCAATGCCACCACATCAAAATAATTGACTATTCTTATTATAGAACTCGAAATTCATGTATCTCTCAATTCTTTTTCAAATAAAATTTTCTTTTAAGTAAAGTGAGAGATATATGGAAAATTTTATAACTTTAAAACGTAGATGATCATGCAACAAGAACAAGAGAACAGACAATAAAACATGACAGAAAATAGAAAAATATCATAAGAAAAGGGGATTAAGAGAACGAATCCAACTTAGTAATGGCGGCTACTACTCCTCCCTGAGGATTCAATGTAGTGCTTGATCTCTTCAATGTCACGCCCTTGTCTCTGTTGTTCTTCCCTTAGAGCCCTTTGATCTTCTCTTATTTCATTGAGGATGATGGAATGCTCTTGATGCTCCAACCTCTATTGCTCCATATTAGTGTTCAATTCTCCAAGAGAATTATGCAATTGGTCCCAATAGCCTTGAAGAGGAAATTACATCCCTTGAGGCATCCCAGGGATTTCTTGCTGAGGCGGTTGTACAGGCTCATGTGCATGCTCTCTAGTTTGCTCCATCCTCTTCTTAGAGATGGGCTTGTCCTCTTCAATGAAGATGTCTCCCTCTATGACAATTCCAGCTGAACTGCATAGGTGACATATGAGGTGAGAGAATGCCAACCTTGCTTTGGTGGAAGGCTTTTCAGCTATCTTGTATAATTCTTGAGGTATCACCTCATGTACTTCTACCTCACTCCCAATCATGATGCAATGGATCATGATGGCTCAGTCTATGGTCACTTCTAATCAATTGTTAGTAGGGATGATAGAGCGTTGGATGAATTCCAACCATCCTCTAGCTATGGGCTTGAGGTAAAGCCTTCTTAATTGAATGGGCTTGCCTTGGGAATTCTTTTTCCACTATGCTCCTTCCACACAGATGTCTGAGAGCACTTGATCTAGTCTTTAATCAAAGTTGACTCTTGTAGTGTAAGGATGTGGGTCTCCTTACATCAAAGGCAAGTTGAACGCCAACCTCACACTTTCCGGACTAAAGTCCAAGATTCTCCCTCGGACCATGGTGCTCCAATTATTGGGATTTGGGTTCACACTAATGTCATGGTTTTTTGTGACCTATGCATTAGCATAGAACTCTTGCACCAATAAAATCCCAACCTCTTGGATGGGATTGGTTAGGACTTCCCAACCTCTTCTCCGAATCTCTCTTTGAATTTCCAGATACTCATTCTTCTTAAGCCTGAAAGGGACCTCAGGGATCACCTTCTTCTCTGCCACTAGTTTATAGAAGTGGTCTTGGTGGGCTTTGGTGATGAATTTTTCTATCTCTTAAGATTCGGAGGTGGCAGCTACGGCCTTTCCTTTCTTATTTCTAGAGGGTTCTCCAACCTTTGGTGCCATAAGTGGTAATGGAAAGCAAAAAAGCAACGCTTTTCTCACACCAAACTTAAAAGTTTTGCTCGTCCTCCAGCAAAAATAAATAAAAGAGAAGAATAGAGTAAAAGAAGAAGAAAATAGATGGAGATGGAAGGAGAGCAGGAATTTGTCCAATGGGGCTTTAGAGTGAATGAAGTGTGTGTATGAAGGGTTAGTAAGAGTGGGTATTTATAGGAGTGGGCTAGGGTAGGGTTTGATCATGGGTGGGGTAAATGGGAGGGAAATTTGATTTTGAATTGGGTGGGGGTTAGTGGATGTTATGATGGTTTTGGGAAAGTGATATGGATGTGATTGGGCTAGGGTTTATAGGGAAGAGTATATAAGGAAGTGTGAAAAAGAAGAGAGAAGAAGTGGGGTAGGTAAAGATGTTGTGAGACCCACTGGTCCTGAGAGGCTAGGGAATTTAGATTCCCTGCCCTTTTTCATGGGCGTTGAACGCCCAGCACTATGCTCTTGGCTGGCGTTCAACACCAGCTATGCTGCCAATTGGGGCGTTGAACACCCAGGCTATGCCCGTGGCTGGCGTTCAACATCAGTAAGTATGCCAATTTGAGTATTGAACACCCAGCCAGTGCTCCCTGGCTAGCGTTCAACGCTAGCAAGACACTTTATCCAGAGTGGTCTATTTTCATTGCTGAACCTTTATGTCTCTGTTTCCACTACTGCATATGATCACGAACCTAAAGAAATAACTAAAAAAAATTGAAGAAATTAATAAGAAATAGAAATAACTAAATAGGGTTGGGTTGCCTCCCAACAAGCGCTTCTTTAACATCACTAGCTTGACGGTTAGCTCCTTACGGAAGATTGATATGGGCTCAGAATTTCGCATCTTCCAGTGAACTTTCTTCCTGTCTTCTCATGAATGAGCTCCACATGCTTTAGAGATAAGACACGACTCACTGTATGTGGTATGACTGACTTCTTGGTGAAGACAACTTTCGTGCCAGGTGAGAGGCCTTCAGTCGGGACTTTCTTGTCCCTCCAGCCTTTAGGTACTTTCTTCTTAGTACCTTTGTTCTCAGTGCTTGTTGATGGCTATCCAACACCAAACTTAGAATTGATGTTTGGGGGTTTAGTAAAGCTCTACACTGAAAGAGATGGTTGGAACACTAAGTGTTGTACAGTTATCTCTCTTTTTTCAGAAGGAGAGTTGGGGTGAGGCATCTTGAATAGAATGTGATCCTTCCCTAGTTGTAAAATCAGTTCTCCCATAGCTACATCAATGATAGCATTGGCAGTGGATAGGAAAGGTCTTCCAAGGATGATGGATTCATCCTCATCTTCCCCAGTATCTAACATTATGAAATTTGCAAGGATGTAAAGGTCTTCAACCTTCACCAAGACATCCTCTACTAAGCCGTATGCTTTCTTCATTGACTTGTCTGCCATCTCTAGTGAGATATTTGTAGCTTGTACCTCAAAAATTCTCAACTTCTCCATTACAGAGAGTGGCATGAGATTTATACTTGACCCTAAGTCACACAGAGCCTTCTCAAAGATCATGGTGCCTATGGTGCAAGAAATTCGGAAGCGTCAGGGATCCGGAAGCTTTTGAGGTAGCTT
>NC_029792.2:76536340-76569806 GCF_000816755.2 Arachis ipaensis
GCTGAACCAAAGCATTGAGTTCTTTGGTAAGCACTAGAGGTTCTTCCTCTATAGGTTTTGTGCCAAACATCTTGATATTTAGCTTCATAAGAGCTCCTAGGTATCGAGCAACTTGCTCTTTCCTAGTTTCCTCATCCTTATCAAAGGATGAGTATTCATCAGAACTCATGAATTGCAAGAGTGCTTGCAAAGGAACCTCTATGGTCTCTACATGAGCCTTGGCTTCCTTTAATTCTTGGATAGGAATTTTTTCAGTGGGTGCTGAACACCCAGTGGGTGTGCCTTTACGAGCGTTCAATGTCAGTTCTGGTGGTTCTTTGGGCGTTGAACGCCTATCATACATCCCTCCACTAGCGTTTAACACCAGTTTCTTTGCCAAGTTGGGCATTGAATGCCAGTAAGACCTTCCTTACTGGCGTTCAACACCAAATTCCCTGCCAGTTTGGGCGTTGAATGCTCAGTGAGGGCTTCCTCACTGGCGTTCAACGCCAGCTTCTGTGCCAGCTTGGGCGTTGAACGCCCAGTGAGGTCTTCCTCACTAGCGTTCAATGCCATCTCAGTTTCTTCAGATTTGGCCTAATCCTCAGTGGTGATGGCCTTGCACTCTTCTCTTGGGTTTACTTCAGTATTACTAGGAAGAGTGTCAGGAAGAGTCTCAAGGATTCTCTTGCTCATTTGACCAACTTGTACCTCCAAATTTCTAATGGAGGATCTTGTTTCAGTTATGAAACTATGAGTGGTCTTAGAGAGGTTAGAGACTATAGTGACTAAGTCAGAAAGGTCCTGCTTAAGAGTCTCCATATTCCCTTGAGAATATGGGAATGGTAGCCTGTTATTGAACCTATTCTGGGTTCTTCCACTATGATTATTATTGAAGCCTTGCTGAGGCTTCTGTTGATCCTTCCATGAAAGGTTAGGATGATTCCTCCATAAGGGATTGTAGGTATTTCCATAGGGTTCTCCCATGTAATTCACCTCTTCCATGGTGGGTTGATCAGGATCATAAGCTTCTACTTCAGATGAAGCTTCTTGAGTCCTGCCAGCTACAGCTTGCATTCCAGTCAAATGCTGAGAGATCATATTGACCTGTTGGGTCAAGATCTTGTTGAAAGAGCATAAGTCTGTATACCTCAGGATCCACTCTATTGGTCTTAACAGTGTCACAGATTTGCAAGAATTTAGATAGAAACTGATGTGGATCTTCTAGTGGAAGTCCATGGAATTTGTAATTCTGTTGCATTAGAGAGACTAATTGAGGTTCAAGCTCAAAGTTGTTTGCTCTAATGGCAGGTATGGAGATACTTCTTCCATAGAAATCAGAGGTTGGTATGGTGTAGTCACCAAGAACCTTTCTTGCATCTTCTCCATTGTTAGCATTGTCTGTCATGTCTTCTGCTTCTTGTTCAAAATTTTCTGAGAGGTTTCTTCCAGATTGTTATGCTTTAGCATTATTGTGCTTTAGCATGCTGAGATGTGCAAGTGGATGGGTGGCTCTAACTAACGTTTTTCTCCAAGGATTGTGCAGATGGACTTGTTTGTCTCCCCATTTAAAAGCTTTCCCTTTTCCTTCTTTGATGGCCATCCTAAAAGAAGAGGAAAAGAAGAAAAGTAACCCAGAAATAAAGATAGGAAACAAATAAAGTATGGGTGGGTTAATGCCAAATAATAAGGGTCTCAATTACATGGTAGCTACAACATGCAAGTGAGAAAATAGTAGAAGCAAATGGCATATCAATAGTGCAAAAGTTGCAACAATGGAGGAGAGAGTGTAGGTCATGAAAGACAATATAAGTTCAAATCATTGCAAAAGGAATACAAGTGTCATAAAAGAGTAGCATTGACCTATAAATAATATTACCCAACAATGGGAACAAGTCACTGGTGCACGAAATTACAATCACACTTTTGCAATCTCGTACCACTAACCAGCAAGTGCACTGGGTCGTCCAAGTAATACCTTACGTGAGTAAGGGTCGAATCCCACAGAGATTCTTGGCTTGAAGCAATCTATGGTTATCTTGTAACTCTTAGTCAGGATGTCAATTATAATTATCAGTTCGAATTGCGAAGAATAAAAGAGCATGAAATAAATACTTGTTTGCTGTAATGGAGAATATGTTAGAGTTTTGGAGATACTTTGTCTTCTGAATCTCTGCTTTCCTACTGTCATCTTCTTCACGCACGCAAAGTTCCTCCTATGGCAAGCTGTGTGTTGGTGGATCACCATTGTCAACGGCTATCATCTAGGGGTGAGCACGGGTAGCGGGTACCCAATTACCCGTCCGAACCCAAATTAAACCAATTAAATCGGTTCTGGAACCAATGGGTAAGTGGGTCTAACCCGAACCAAACTGATGATCTTTGTTAGTGATTGGTTCGGGTATCGGTTCTGAGGATGCGGAACCCGAACCAACCCGCAAACCCGATCATATATTAATTAAATAAAAAAAATAAAAAATATATATGACTTTTTCATTAGACAAAAATTATTCACTATTAGTATGTTTGGATTTTAATGAGTTTAGTTTTTAATGTATTTGGTATTTAACATGTTTGGATTATTTCTATTGATGTTACATGTTTATTGTACTTATTGAATTTTTAAGATAAAAATTTGGTTTTTTTTTATGAATTTCAAAGTCATCGGGTACCCAATTACCCAAACCGAACCAATCCATTCTTAATCGGTTTGGTTTGGTTCGGGTACATATACAAAAAAACACAAATCCGAACCAAACCAAACCAATTATATTTTGATCGGTTCGGTTCTAATTTTACCATAAACCTGAACCAAACCGACCCGTGCTCACCCCTACCATCCGTCCTCTCAGTGAAAATGGTCCAGGTGCGCTGTCACCGCACGGCTAATCATCTGTCAGTTCTCACTCATGCTGGAATAGGATCTATTGATCCTTTTGCGTCTGTCACTATGCCCAACCCTTGTGAGTTTGAAGCTCATCATAGTCATTCAATCCCTGAATCCTACTCGGAATACCACAGACAAGGTTTAGACTTTCCAGATTCTCAAGAATGCTGACAATGGATTCTAGCTTATACCACAAAGATTCTGATTAAGGAATCCAAGAGATACTCATTCAACCGAAAGAAGAACAGAGGTGGTTGTTAGGCATGCGTTCATAGGTTGAGAATGGTGATGAGTGTCACGGATCATCACATCCATCATATTGAAGTGCAAATGAACATCTTAGATAGAAACAAGCGTGTTTGAATAGAAAACAGAAATAATTGCATTAATTCATCGAGACAATGTAGAGCTCCTCACCCGCAACAATGGAGTTTAGAGACTCATGCTGTCAAAGAGTACAAAGTTCAGATCTAAAAATGTCATGAGATGTAAAATAAATCTCTAAAAGTTGTTTAAATACTAAACTAGTAACCTAGGTTTACAGAAAATGAGTAAACTATGATAGATAGTGCAGAAATCCACCTCCGGGGCTCACTTGGTGTGTGCTGGGACTGAGACTTAAGCTTTACACGTGCCTAGGCTGTTTTGGGCGTTTAACTCCAACTTGTAACCTGTTTCTGGCGTTTAACGCCAGAATATGGCAGAGAACTGGCGTTGAACGCCAGTTTGCGTCATCTAAAATCAGGCAAAGTATGAACTATTATATATTGCTGGAAAGCTCTGGATGTCTACTTTCCAACGCAATTAAGAGCGCGCCATTCGGGCTCCTGTAGCTCCAGAAAATCCACTTTGAATGCAGGGAGGTCAGAATCCAACAGCATCTGCAGTCCTTCTTCAGCCTCTGAATCAAATTTTTGCTCAGGTCCCTCAATTTCAGCCAGAAAATACCTGAAATCACAGAAAAACACACAAACTCATAGTAAAGTCTAGAAATGTGAATTTTGCTTAAAAACTAATAAAAATATACTAAAAACTAACTAAATCATACTAAAAATTATATAAAAACAATGCTAAAAAGCGTATAAATTATCCGCTCATCACAACACCAAACTTAAGTTGTTGCTTGTCCCCAAGCAACTGAAAATCAAATAGGATAAAAAGAAGAGAATATACTATAAATTTCAAAATATCAATGAAACTTAACTCCAATCAGATGAGCGGGACTAGTAGCTTTTTGCCTCTTAAATAGTTTTGGCATCTCACTTTATCCATTGAGGTTCAGAATGATTGGCATCTATAGGAACTCAGAATTCCGATAGTGTTATTGATTCTCCTAGTTCAACTAATTTCAAGGATGAATTCGAAACCATGTACTTCTTGTTCTTTTGTTTTTAGAACAGTTTTCATTTAAGAAAGGTGATGGATTCATATGACATTCATAGCTTTAAGACATAGACACTTAGACACTAGTGATCATGTAATGAAGACACAAACATAGACAAACATGATAAGCATAAAAACCGAAAACAAAAAATAAATAGACAAGGAGATTAAGGAATGAGTCCACCTTAGTGTGGGTGGCGTCTTCCTCTTGAGGATCCTATGGAGTGCTTGAGCTCCTCAATGTCTCTTCCTTGCCTTTATTACTTCATCCCTAGTGATTTTGGTGCTCCTATCCTTAGTTGCTCCCAATAGTTGTGTGGAGGAAAATGTATCCCTTGAGGTATCTCAGGGATTCCTTGATGAGGGAATTCCTCATGCTCTTGTTGTGCAGTCAAATGCTTTACTACTGAGCTATGGACCCTTGAGATGAATCTCTCCATCTCCCATGACTCGGAGGTGGAAGCTTTTGTCTTCCCTTTCCTCTTTCTAGAGGTTTCTCTGGCCTTATGTGCCATAAATGGTTATGGAAAAACAAAAAGCCACTGCTTTTACCACACCAAACTTAGAAGATTTTCTCATCCTCGAGCAAAAGAAGAAAGAAGTGAGTAGAAGAAGAAAATGGAGGAGATGGAGGTGTGTGAATGGTTTGAATATGAGTGGGTGGGTGTAGGTGGGTTGTATGATGGGGAAGAGTGGATGGAAAGGTGTGAAGAGGAGAGAAGAAGAGTTGTGGTAGGTGGGGATCCTGTGGGATCCACAGATCCAGTGGGGTCAAGGACTTAGTATCCCTGCTCCAATTAGGCGTGCAAAACGCCCTCAGAGTGCATGTCTGGCGTTAAACGCCAGCTTGCTGCTTGTTTCTGGCGTTTAACGCCACTTCCATGCTCTGTTCTGGCGTTAAACGCCAGTCTGGTGCTTGTTTCTGGCGTTTAACGCTAGCTTGATGCTTCTTTCTGGCATTAAACGCCAGTTTGATGCTTCTTACTGGCGTTTAAACGCCAGTAAGTTCTTCCTCCAGGGTGAGCTGTTTCTTCTGCTGTTTTTCATTCTATTTTTGATTTTTCAATAGTTTTTGTGACTTCACATGATCATCAACCTAAACAAATCATAAAATAAAAATGGAAAACAAAAAATTAACATAGATAAGTAAAAATTGGGTTGCCTCCCAATAAGCACTTCTTTATTGTCTTTAGCTGGACTTGACTGAGCTTTTAATCTAGTCTCAGCTTTGAGCATTCTTACTCAACATTGCCTTCAAGATAGTGCTTGACTCTCTGTCCATTAACAATGAACTTCTTATTAGAATCAATGTCTTGAAGCTCCACATAGCCATATGGTGACACACTTGTAATCACATATGGTCCCCTCCACCCGGATTTCAGTTTCCCGGGGAATAGCCTGAGCCTAGAGTTAAACAACAGAACCTTTTGTCCTAGTTCAAAGACTCTAGATGACAGCTTTCTGTCATGCCACCTTTTTTATTTCTCTTTGTAAAGCTTGGCATTTTCGAAAGCAGTGAGTCTGAATTCCTCTAGCTCATTCAGCTGGAGCAATCTTTTTTCTCCAGCTAATTTGGCATCAAAGTTTAGGAATCTGGTTGCCCAGTAGGCCTTATGCTCCAGTTCCACGGGCAGATGACAGGCCTTACCATACACAAGTTGGTATGGAGAGGTCCCTATAGGAGTCTTGAATGCTGTTCTGTAAGCCCACATAGCATCATCCAAGCTTCTCGCCCAATCCTTTCTATGGGTACTTACAGTCCGTTCCAGAATTCTTTTTAGTTCTCTGTTAGAGACTTCAGCTTGCCCATTTGCCTGTGGATGATATGGAGTTGCCATCTTGTGGCTAATTCCATATCGGACCATAGCAGAGTAAAGCTGTTTATTGCAGAAATGAGTGCCCCCATCACTGATTAGTACTCTAGGGATACCAAACCTGCTGAAGATATGTTTCTGGAGGAACTTTAGCACTGTCTTAGTATCATTAGTGGGTGTGGCAATGGCCTCTACCCATTTGGATACATAGTCGACTACCACCAGAATATAAGTGTTTGAGTGTGATAGTGGGAAAGGCCCCATGAAGTCAATACCCCATACATCAAACAACTCAGTCTCCAAGATTCCTTGTTGAGGCATGACGTAGCCATGAGGCAGATTACCAGATCTCTGGCAACTGTCACAGTTACGTACAAACTCTCGAGAATCTCTATAGAGGGTAGGCCAGTAGAAGCCACATTGGAGGACCTTGGTGGCTGTTCACTCACCTCCGAAATGGCCTCCATATTGTGACCCATGGCAATGCCATAAGATCTTTTGTGCTTCTTCTCTGGGCACACACCTACGGATTATTCCGTCCGCACATCTCTTAAAGAGATAGGGTTCATCCCACAAGTAGTACTTTGCATCAGTAATTAATTTTTTCTTTTGTTGCCTGCTGTACTCCTTGGGTATGAACCTTGCAGCTTTATATTTTGCAATGTCTGCAAACCATGGTGTTTCTTGAATGACGAACAAATGCTCGTTCGGAAAGGTTTCAGAGATCTCAATAGAGGGAAAGGACGCCCCTTCTACTGGTTCTATCCGGGACTGATGATCAGCCACTTGGTTTTCTGTCCCTTTTCTGTCTTTTATTTCTATATCAAACTCTTGCAGAAACAACACCCATCTTATGAGCCTGGGTTTTGAATCCTGCTTTGTAGGTAGATATTTAAGAGCAGCATGGTCGGTGTACACAATCACTTTTGATCCTACTAAGTATGATCTAAACTTGTCAATGGCATAAACCACTGCAAGCAATTCTTTTTCTGTGGTTGTGTAATTTTTCTGGGCATCATTTAAAACACGGCTAGCATAATAAATGACATGCAGAAGCTTGTCATGCCTCTGCCCCAATACTGCACCAATGGCATGGTCACTGGCATCACACATTAATTCGAATGGTAATGTCCAGTCTGGTGCAGAAATGACTGGTGCTGTGACCAGCTTAGCTTTCAGAGTTTCAAACGCCTGCAGACACTCTGTGTCAAACACAAATGGCGTGTCAGCAGCTAGCAGGTATCTTAGAGGTTTCACAATTTTTGAAAAATCCTTTATAAACCTCCTATAGAATCTTGCATGCCCCAAAAAGCTTCTGATTGCCTTAACATTGGCAGGTGGTGGTAATTGATGTGTGGAAAATGATCCAACACAAAACTCACCGGCAAGTGTACCGGGTCGCATCAAGTAATAATAACTCACATGAGTGAGGTCGATCCCACAGGGATTGAAGGATTGAGCAATTTTAGTTTAGTGATTGATTTAGTCAAGCGAATCAAGTATTGGTTGAGTTGTTTGCAATTGACAGAAACTAAATTGCTTGAAATGTAAAGGGAGAGGGGTAAAATGCAGTAAATGAAAGAACAGGAAAGTAAATGTGCTGAATCTTAAAGTGCAAGTAATGTAAATTGCAGAAACTTAGATTGCAAGAAATGTAAATGACTGAATCTTAAAGTGCAAGTAATGTAAATTGCTTGAATTGTAAAAGGGATTGGGAGTTGGGTTTGCAGAATTTAAACAAGAGCAAGTGAATTGCAATTAAACAGAAGAGTAGAAGATGAATTGAAGTAAAGCAGATCTCAACAGAGAAGTAAAAATGCTTTGAGAATTTAAAAACAGAGAATGAGCAATGCTTAATTTGCAGCAATTTAAAAGAGGTTGAAGATCTCAGGAGTGGAAGAGACTAGATAACAAGTCTAGATCTCAAATCCTTCCTTGATCTGACAAGAACAATTGCAAATGAAATAAAGGAAATTAAATTGCAGAAGTAAATTGCAGAAGAGTAGAAGAATGAAGCAGTAAATAGAAACTGAAATTCAATTATGCAGAAGATTAAAACAAGATCTCAAGGTGAGATTCAAACAGAAGTTCTTCAATTCTTCACCCAAGATCCAAAGCAAGAAAAGTAAAAAGAGTGCTCAAACAAGAACCAGGAAGAAGAGAGATCAATTCTCCTTCCAAATTCTCTAAGATCCAAATTCAAAAGTAAAAAGCTTAAAAATCAAAATGACAATTAAAAGGAAAATTCAAAGTAAAGTCTACAGGTGTCAAAAGGTCCTAATTACATCAAACTAACTCCTATTTATACACTTTCTATTCTTGGATTTTGGAATTTGGATGGGCTTTTGATTTGTTGAAGAAATGAATTAAGTTGGAGTTTTAATTCAATTTTTCAGCCCAATATTTCACCTCCCAGGGGTAAGCTCAGTTGGAAAACCCAACTGAGCACTCAAGTGTTGCCATCCGTGTCATTTGGTGCGTGCGTCCCAGCCTTGGCCGTTGCGTGACACTAGAGCTCAGTTGGAATTTTGAACTGAGCTCTAGGTGTGTCAAAATTGTGCGCTCCATGGCATCTTGGCAGTGTCAAGTGCGCGCTCATGACACCCTTTGTTGTGCCAAAATGTGCTTGGCCGTGTCAAATTGTAGGGAGAAGGGGATGTAGTGCTCAGTTGGAAAAACCAACTGAGCTCCCCCTTGTGCAGCGCCTTGTTTGAGACTTCAAGGTCCCAAGTTCAAATCTTGGTGGAGGAAGTCTTAGAGCTAATTTCCTTGGATGAGTGGGCGTTCCTCCCTTGTGTTTCCAAGAGCTCCCTTGTTCGAACCTTGGCCCAAGCATTTTAGCTATTTCTTCTTGCTTTTCCTTGCAAGCTTGGTGGTACTCCTTCCTTATGTTTCAAAGAATTCCCAAGTTCGAATCCAAGAGGAAGCATTTTAGCTATTTCCTCTTGAATTTCCTTGCAAGGTGAGTAGCGTTCCACCCCTTTGGTCCTTGGTTCGATCCTTGGGTGAAGCTCTTTGGCTATTTTCTTCTCCTTTTTCTTCCTTGGGTCATGAGTTCGACACCTTGAGGCTTCACTCCTTGGAAGTTCATCTTGAATTAATTTGGAGAGGTCCCCGATAAAGCTCACTTAGTTAACTGAGCTTTATGCCATTTCCTTGCTTTCTTTAGTGCTCAGTTAACTATTTGAACTTAGCTTTGTACTTTGCCTTCTCCTTTCATTCCTTGGGAAGCTCAGTTCATTTTTCCAACTTAGCCTTCCTTCTTCCTCAATGTTGGCACACTTTTGCTTCCCTTGGGAACGCTTTTTGCTTCCTTGGGCACGTCTCTTAGGCCACGCTTTTCTTATTTTCTTCTTTCTTCACCTACAAGTAATCAAAACAACCAATCAAAGCATCACTAAATTCACCAGGTTTATAAATCATTAAAATTCAATTAAATTTGGCTTTATCCTCATGATTTAGCATCAAATAAATGGTGGTTGTTTGATTCAAAGAAATTATGCATTTTCATTCCAAATTACTTACTTAGAATGCAAGAAAGCGCATAAAACCTAATAAAAACAAAGAAAAAGGCTAGTGAAACTAGGCTAAGATGACTTGTCATCACAACACCAAACTTAAAACTTGCTTGTCCCCAAGCAAGCACTTAAACGTAAGAGAAGATAGAATGAAATAGATAAGTGTGCATGTCCTTATTAGGCAAATAGTTGAATTTTGTTTATGGGGTTTTATGCAGATCAAAAATAGCTCATTTATTACTTGTTGTCAAAACAAACAATGTTTCCTTAAGGGTTCACCAAGGTTGCTGCTATGATTCCTTACCTTTTTGCTTAATTCCCTTGTTAGCTTTTTCTTCTTCCTTTTGCATTTCAGAGCTTATTATTTATTAAAGGCTTGGTGTCAAATGTTGCAGTGGCATTTGGCTTATTTTCACTCAACATTTTTTTTTCACCACAGACACATGGCTCACCTTTTTCTTCCTAGGATCATTGATGCCCAGCATCTTTTTGGATCACTAAATGTTTTGTAGCTAGGTTGCTCTTTATTGTGGACTTTCAGTTGGCAATCCCAAATCAGTTGATCTAAGTTGCCATGTTTTAAAATACTCCTTAGAACCTACTTGTCCAAGCATATCCTAGTACACAAACACCACAGGCATATGTCCTAGGGTCCAAGCTATTGGTGTCTAGCCTTATTGTTCGTTTCTTTGCCAACTTTTGGCTTTTCTTCTTTCCTTTTCTTTCTGTTTTCGTTTATTTTCAAGGGGCTTTCATTAATTGAAGGATCATAGCAGCAAACTAGCTTAAGCTTTAAGAAACAAGTCATTCTGCAACATTTATTCCATGAGTTAATAGTTGAATCAAACACACACCACCACTAACTTTCATTCTAACTTTTGTAACATTGAACAATTACTTTTCTAAATCAAACATCTTTCTTTTATTCAAACAGCAAGGGAGACAAGACAAAGTGTTCAAGCTGATGAGTGATGACAATTATTATGCAGATAACTTTCAAGCAAAAATTATGCAGATAGCTTTCTTCAACATGTACTTCCACTTGCAACTAAATAATTATTCCAGCCAGACTTAAAGGACTCTCTGAATTAAATCATTACATATCAACAAGGATCAAGAATAGATACAACCTGTTGAGTTTCAGTTTTCCATTCTTCCTTCTATTTGCTCCTTTTGAGTTGTAATTCAGGTGTTCTTTTAATTTGTTGGCTATTTTTCTGCTTGCTCCTCAAATGTTGCTTGCTGTTCAACCCTTTTAGGTATTGGCAAATCTGCAAAGCTTGTGTGTGGGCTTTCGAACTTACTTTGGTGTGTGAACACCAAACTTAGTTCCTTGCCAATATTTCTCATGCAACAAATTATATGTGAACTCTTTTTCTTTTTCAGAAGAAATAAACTAATGACTTGGAAACAGCAAAATAGTTAACTAGTTTATCTAAATGCTCAAAGCTAGCATTATGCAGGAGGTGAGAATATATTTTATGATGAAATTTTGGTGGAACACCAAACTTAGAATCCTTCATTCTCCCTTATATTGTTTTGGTGTGCAACACCAAACTAGCATTTTGCAATATAGATAAGGCTAATTAACCTCTTTATTGAAATAACTATGAAAAGAAACTACCTCAGGTTGGGTTGCCTCCCAACAAGTGCTCTTTTATTGTCACTAGCTTGACATCCTCTGTGTTTGTTCAGTTCAGATACTGAACTTCCTTTTTCTTGTCCCATTGTCCTCCTAAATAAGGCTTTGCTCTATGTCCATTTGCTGTGAAGTGGCTCTGTGTGGCTTCATCTAGCAGCTCAAGACTTCCATAAGGAAAGACTTTTGTTACTAGATATGGACCTGTCCATTTGGACTTGAGCTTGCCAGGGAAGATCTTGAGCCTTGAGTTATACAGGAGCACTTGCTGTCCTGGCTTGAACTCTTTCTTTGAGATCTTCTTGTCATGCCACCTCTTAGCTCTCTCCTTGTATATTTTAGCATTCTCATAAGCTTCTAGTCTAAACTCATCCAACTCATTAAGTTGTAGCAGCCTCTTTTCTCCTGCTGCTTGAGAATCAAGATTGAGGAGTTTGGTGGCCCAAAAAGCTTTATGTTCAAGCTCCACAGGGAGGTGACAAGATTTAATAGCTAATAGCTGAAATGGGAACTTTCCAATGGGAGTTTTGAAAGCTGTCCTGTATGCCCAGAGTGCATCTTCTAACTTCCTGGCCCAATCTTTCCTTGTGCTTCCCACTATTTTTTTTAAAATTCTCTTCAACTCTCTATTTGCTAATTCAGCTTGGCCATTAGTCTGAGGATGGTATGGTGTGGCTACTTTATGGATTACTCCATATTTGTGGAGGAGTTTCTCCATTTGTTTGTTGCAGAAGTGACCACCACCATCACTGACAAGACCCTAGGGTACTCCATATCTAGTGAAGATATGCTTCTTAAGGAATTGAAGGACAATTTGTGCATCACAAGTGGTTGTGGCTATGGCTTCCCCCATTTTGAGACATACTCTACTGCTACCAAGATGTATCTAAAAGAATAAGAAGGGGGAAAAGGTTCCATGAAATCAATGCCCCATAGGTCAAAAAGCTCAACTTCCAAGATGAAATTCTGAGGCATCTCATTCCTTTTTGTCAATCCTCTAGCTCTTTGGCATTCATTGCATTGGTGAACAAACTCTCTGGCATCCTTGAAGATAGTTGGCCAATAGAAACCACTTTGTAATACCTTTGCAGCTGTTCTCTCTGGTCCAAAGTGTCCACCATATGCTGAACCATGACAATGCCACAATATGTCCCTCATTTCATTTTCATGGACACACCTCCTAATCATTCCATCAGAGCACCTCTTGAATAAAAAGGGTTCATCCCACAAGAACTTCTTTGCTTCATTGAGGAGCTTCTTCACTTGTTGCTTAGAACATTCTTGAGGTATCTTCCCTCCCACTTTGTAATTCGCTATGTCAGCAAACCAGGGTGTTTGTTGAACTTGGAACAGGTGCTCATCTGGGAAGTTCTAATTTACTTGTTGTGGTCTATCTTGACAGGCTTCTTGTGGTACTCTTGATAAATGATCCGCCACTTGATTTTCACTTCCCTTCCTATCTCTTACTTCAATATCAAACTCTTGAACTAGCAGCACCCACCTAATAAGCCTTGGCTTTGAATCCTGTTTAAACATCAAATACTTAAGAGCAGCATGGTCAGTGTACACTATAACTTTGGAGCCAATCAAGTATTGTCTAAACTTGTCAAATGCATAAACAATCGCCAAAAGTTCTTTCTCAGTGGTTGTATAATTTTTCTGTGTTTCATTTAACACTTTGCTGGCATAATATATGACATGGTGCAACTTGTCTTTCTTTTGTCCCAGCACAGCACCAATAGCAAGGTCACTTGCATCACACATAAGTTCAAAAGGTAAGTTCCAATTAGGGGGTGTGATGATTGGTGCTGTGATGAGTTTTCTTTTTAAGGTTTCAAAGGAATGCTTACAGTTGTCATCAAAGATGAAAGGGTTGTCAATCACTAGCAAATTGCTCAATGGCTTTGCTATTTTTGAGAAATCTTTGATGAACCTTCTGTAGAAACCAGCATGCCCAAGAAAACTCCTTACTGCTTTCACATTAACGGGTATAGGAAGTTTTTCAATAATTTCTATTTTGGCTTTATCAACTTCTATACCTCTGCATGACACCTTATGCCCAAGAACTATCCCTTCAGGAACCATGAAATGGCATTTTTCCCAGTTTAAGATCAAGTTAGTTTCTTGGCATCTTTTCAAAATAAGAGTTAAATGATGCAAACAGGTGTTAAATGAATTTCCAAAGACAGAAAAATCATCCATGAAGACTTCTAAAAAATTTTCAACCATATCTAAGAAAATGGAAAGCATACACCTCTGAAATGTGGCTGGGGCGTTGCACAGCCCAAAGGGCATCCTCCTGTATGCAAAAACTCCAAATGGACATGTGAAAGCAGTTTTCTCTTGATCTTTAGGGTCCACCACGATTTGATTGTAACCAGAATACCCATCTAAGAAACAATAATAAGCATGGCCAGCTAATCTTTCCAGCATCTGATCAATGAATGGGAGAGGGAAATGGTCTTTCCTTGTGGCATCATTCAATCTTCTATAGTCTATGCACATCCTCCACCCAATCATTTTCCTAGTAGGAATCAACTCATTCTTCTCATTGGTGATGACCGTCATTCCTCCCTTTTTTGGTACAACTTGAACCGGGCTCACCCATGAGCTGTCAGAGATTGGGAAAATTATTCCAACATTCCACAACTTCATAACTTCTTTTTAAACTACCTCCTTCATGGCTGGGTTGAGCTTCTTTGGAGTTGGACCACAGGCTTTGATTCTTCTTCCAGCAAAATTTTACGCATACAAATGGCTGGGCTAATACCTTTGATATCGTCAATTGTCCACCCCAAGGCTGCTTTGTGAGCTTTCAGCACTTCAATCAGCTTTGTTTCTTCTTCCATATTCAAGGAGGAGTTAATGATCACTGGTAGGGTCTCTTCTTCTCCTAGGAACACATATTTGAGGTGAGGGGGAAGAGGCTTCAATTCCTGTTTTGGCTTCTCTTTCTCATTGTCTTCACTAGAGATTTCTACCACCTCTTCTTCCTGTTGCTCATGACAAGTGGCTTCTAACATTTCCTCCACTAGACTTTCTATCATGTCCACCTTCATGTAATTTTCTTGTTCAAGAGGGTGTTGCATTGATTTGAAGACATTGATGACCATTTGCTCATTATGTACTCTAAAAATCATTTCTCCCTTCTTTACATCAATAATGGCTCTGGCTGTGGCTAAAAATGGCCTTCCCAAGATGATTGAGTTGTTTTCTTCTTCCTCTGTATCCAGAATTATGAAGTCTGTTGGGAAGATAAACTCCCCAACCTTCACTAACAGGTTTTCCACAATGCCATTGGGTGTCTTGATTGATCTGTCAGCCATCACCAAAGACATCCTGGTAGGTTTGAGTTCCTCTATGGCAAGCTTTCTCATCATTGATAACGGCATCAGATTGATGCTAGCACCAAGGTCACAGAGAGCTTTGTCTAGGGTCATTTTGCCTATGGTACATGAAACTACAAAGCTCCCTGGATCTTTAAGCTTTGGTGGGATGACTCCTTGAATCACAGCACTACATTCTTCAGTGAGAAGTATGGT
Source organism: Arachis ipaensis (assembly GCF_000816755.2). Lineage (NCBI taxonomy): Eukaryota > Viridiplantae > Streptophyta > Magnoliopsida > Fabales > Fabaceae > Arachis > Arachis ipaensis. The sequence goes on from NC_029792.2 coordinate 76,551,103, forward strand.
TTCTTTCTCTTGCCAACTCCTCTTCTTGTTGATGAGTTCTTTTAAGAATTTTGCGTACAAGGGCATTTGCTCAAGTGCTTCAGCTAAGGGAATATTGATCTCCAATTTCTTAAAGATTTCAAGAAATTTTGGGAAGTGTTGTCCTTAGTCTCTTTGTTGAACCGTTGAGGATATGGCAAAGGTGGTGTGAAGTTCACCCCCTACCTTTGTTCCTTGGTTGGCTCTTTCATTGCTTCCTTCTCTTTCCTTGATTTTTGTGGCTGATCTTCCCTTTCTTTGAGCTCTTTTGAGGTCTGCTTGCTTGCTGTTACATCTTCATTATTGGCTTTCTCTTCTTCAGCTTGTTTCTCATCACTTTTCTTTGGCTTCTTGGTTGCTTCTTCATTTTTCACCAGGATCTTTCCACTCCTCAGTTGAATTGCTTTGCACTCCTCTTTTGGATTAGGAATGATGTCACTTGGTAGTGAGCTTGATGGCCTTTCAACGGTAATTTGCTTGGAGAGTTGTCCATTTTGCCTTTCCATATTTTTCATAGAGGCTTCCTGATTCCTCAATGTCATCTCTTGATTTTTCATCATCTTTTCCATTAATAGCTCCAAGTTGTTAATCCTTTGAGAGTCTTGTGAGATTGGTTGATTGTGGGGTGTTGAGGGTTGAGGGTAAGTGTTTTGACTTGAGGCTTGGTTATTGGATGGATGATGGTTAGAATTGGGGTAGGTGTTTTGTGGTTTTCTGTATGTGGCTTGGCTATTGTTCTGTTGGTTGTTTTGTTTTGTGTTTTTCCAATTGTTTTGGTTTGAGTTTCTCTACCATGGTTGTTGAGTTTGATTGTGGTTGTCTCCCCATCTAAGGTTGGGATGGTTCTTCCATGAAGGGTTGTAAGTATCACCATAGACTTCATTTGGCCTCAGTTTTCATGAGTTACAAAGAGCCTCCAACTGAGTGATCCAATGCTTCCTGGGATTTCAATGTCAAGCCTTCATAAAAATTCTGCAATCTATCCCACTCACTGAACATTCCTGGTGGACACTTCCTGATTAGAGCTTTGTATCGTTCCCATGCCTCATACAAGGGTTCAGCATCCATTTGTGTGAATGTTTGCACTTCAGTCTTCAATCTAATAACTCTTTGAGGTGGGTAAAACTTGGCAAGGAACTTGGTTAATAGATCATTCCAATTGTTGATGCTGTCTCTTGGGAAGGATTCCAACCATTGAGTGGATTTGTCTCTGAGAGAAAATGGAAATAGTAGTAGCTTGTAACTGTCAGGGTGTACACCATTGGTTTTGACAGTGTCACAAATCCTCAAGAAGGTGGACAAGTGTTGGTTAGGGTCTTCAAGTGGTCCTCCTCCATAAGAACAATTATTTTGAACCAAGGTGATGAGTTGTGGCTTTAGTTCAAAATTCTTTGCATTAACATTTGGGGTAAGAATGCTACTCCCACAATGTCTAGGATCTGCACATGTGTAGGAAGCCAAAACTCTTCTCTGTGGTGGATTATTGTTATTGTTGGCTGCTCCTTCAGCTCCATTTGGTGGATTTGTTAGGTGCTCCTCCATATCCTGGAATTCTTCTTCTGACTCCTCTTCTCCAACAATGTTTTTCCCTCTTTCAGCTCTTCTTAATCTTCTAAGGGTTCTTTCGTCTTGTTCACAAAAAGTGGGTGTAATTCTCCTTGTACCTGACATACAATCAAAGCATAAGAATCACACAACACCAGAAAGGCAATAACACTTCAATCCATTGCTGAAGTGAAATGTTAATTGGATTAAGCAAAAATTCAAACAGTTAGTGTGTTAGTCAAAAATTAAAGAAACAAAAAATAAAAAGTGCTTGATCTAGATCTCCACTTCACTTAATCATTGTCAATCTAATTCAATCCCCGGCAACGGCGCCAAAAACTTGATGTGTGGAAAACGATCCAACACAAAACTCACCGGCAAGTGTACCGGGTTGCATCAAGTAATAATAACTCACATGAGTGAGGTCGATCCCACAGGGATTGAAGGATTGAGCAATTTTAGTTTAGTGGTTGATTTAGTCAAGCGAATCAAGTATTGGTTGAGTTGTTTGCAATTGACAGAAACTAAATTGCTTGAAATGTAAAGGGAGAGGGGTAAAATGCAGTAAATGAAAGAATAGGAAAGTAAATGTGTTGAATCTTAAAGTGCAAGTAATGTAAATTACAGAAACTTAGATTGTAAGAAATGTAAATGACTGAATCTTAAAGTGCAAGTAATGTAAATTGCTTGAATTGTAAAAGGGATTGGGAGTTGGGTTTGCAGAATTTAAACAAGAGCAAGTGAATTGCAATTAAACAGAAGAGTAGAAGATGAATTGAAGTAAAGCAGATCTCAACAGAGAAGTAAAAATGCTTTAAGAATTTAAAAACAGAGAATGAGCAATGCTTAATTTGCAGCAATTTAAAAGAGGTTGAAGATCTCAGGAGTGGAAGAGACTAGATAACAAGTCTAGATCTCAAATCCTTCCTTGATCCAACAAGAACAATTGCAAATGAAATAAAGGAAATTAAATTGCAGAAGTAAATTGCAGAAGAGTAGAAGAATGAAGTTCTTCAATTCTTCACCCAAGATCCAAAGCAAGAAAAGTAAGGAGTGCTCAAACAAGAACCAGGAAGAAGAGAGATCAATTCTCCTTCCAAATTCTCTAAGATCCAAATTCAAAAGTAAAAAGCTCAAAAATCAAAATGAAAATTAAAAGAAAAATTCAAAGTAAAGTCTATAGGTGTCAAAAGGTCCTAATTACATCAAACTAACTCCTACTTATACACTTTCTATTCTTGGATTTTGGAATTTGGATGGGCTTTTGATTTGGTGAAGAAATGAATTAAGTTAGAGTTTTAATTCAATTTTTCAGCCCAATATTTCACCTCCCAGGGGTAAGCTCAGTTAGAAAACCCAATTGAGCACTCAAGTGTTGCCATCCGTGTCATTTGGTGCGTGCGTCCCAGCCTTGGCCGTTGCGTGACACTAGAGCTCAGTTGGAATTTTGAACTGAGCTCTAGGTGTGTCAAAATTGTGCGCTCCATGGCATCTTGGCAGTGTCAAGTGCGCGCTCATGACACCCTTTGTTGTGCCAAAATGTGCTTGGCCGTGTCAAATTGTAGGGAGAAGGAGATGTAGTGCTCAGTTGGAAAAACCAACTGAGCTCCCCCTTGTGCAGCGCCTTGTTTGAGACTTCAAAGTCCCAAGTTCAAATCTTGGTGGAGGAAGTCTTGGAGCTAATTTCCTTGGATGAGTGGGCGTTCCTCCCTTGTGTTTCCAAGAGCTCCCTTGTTCGAACCTTGGCCCAAGCATTTTAGCTATTTCTTCTTGCTTTTCCTTGCAAGCTTGGTGGTACTCCTTCCTTATGTTTCAAAGAATTCCCAAGTTCGAATCCTAGAGGAAGCATTTTAGCTATTTCCTCTTGAATTTCCTTGCAAGGTGAGTAGCGTTCCACCTCTTTGGTCCTTGGTTCGATCCTTGGGTGAAGCTCTTTGGCTATTTTCTTCTCCTTTTTCTTCCTTGGGTCATGAGTTCGACACCTTGAGGCTTCACTCCTTGGAAGTTCATCTTGAATTAATTTGGAGAGGTCCCCGATAAAGCTCACTTAGTTAACTGAGCTTTATGCCATTTCCTTGCTTTCTTTAGTGCTCAGTTAACTATTTGAACTTAGCTTTGTACTTTGCCTTCTCCTTTCATTCCTTGTGAAGCTCAGTTCATTTTTCCAACTTAGCCTTCCTTCTTCCTCAATGTTGGCACACTTTTGCTTCCCTTGGGCACGCTTTTTGCTTCCTTGGGCACGTCTCTTAGGCCACGCTTTTCTTATTTTCTTCTTTCTTCACCTACAAGTAATCAAAACAACCAATCAAAGTATCACTAAATTCACAAAGTTTATAAATCATTAAAATTCAATTAAATTTGGCTTTATCCTCATGATTTAGCATCAAATAAATGGTGGTTGTTTGATTCAAAGAAATTATGCATTTTCATTCCAAATTACTTACTTAGAATGCAAGAAAGCGCATAAAACCTAATAAAAACAAAGAAAAAGGCTAGTGAAACTAGGCTAAGATGACTTGTCATCAGTAATTTTTCAATTACCTCTACCTTAGCTTGATCCACCTCTATTCCTTTATTCGAAATCTTGTGCCCACGGACAATCCCTTCAGTCACCATAAAGTGATATTTTTCCCAGTTTAAAACCAGGTTAGTCTCTTGGCATCTTTTCAGAACCAGTGTTAGGTGATCAAGACAGGAGCTGAATGAGTCTCCATATACTGAGAAGTCATCCATGAAGACTTCCAGAAATTTTTCCACCATATAAGAGAAAATAGAGAGCATGCATCTCTGAAAGGTTGCAGGTGCATTACATAGCCCAAATGGCATCCTTCTGTAGGCAAATACTCCAGATGGACATGTGAATACTGTTTTCTCTTGATCCTGGGAATCTACTGCAATTTGGTTGTAGCCTGAATAGCCATCCAAAAAGTAGTAATAATCATGACCTACTAGTCTTTCTAGCATCTGGTCTATGAATGGTAAAGGAAAATGATCCTTTCTGGTGGCTGTATTGAGCCTTCTGTAGTCAATACACATGCGCCACCCTGTAACTGTTCTTGTAGGAACCAGTTTATTTTTTTCATTATGAACCACTGTTATACCTCCCTTTTTGGGAACAACTTGGACAGGGCTCACCCAGGGGCTATCAGAAATAGGATAAATAATCCCAGCCTCCAGTAACTTGGTGACCTCTTTCTGCACCACTTCCTTCATGGCTGGATTTAGCCACCTCTGTAGTTGAACCACTGGCTTAGCATCGTCCTCCAATAGAATCTTGTGCATGCATCTTGCTGGACTGATGCCCTTAAGATCACTTAAGGACCACCCAAGAGCTGTCTTGTGTGTCCTTAGCACTTGAAGTAGTGCTTCCTCTTCCAGTGGATTTAAAGCAGAGCTTATGAGTACCGGAAAAGTTTCACCTTCTCCCAAAAATGCATATTTTAGGGATGGTGGTAGTGGTTTGAGCTCGGGTTTAGGAGGCTCCTCCTCTTCTTGAGAAAGTTTCAGAGGCTCTTTCAATTCCTCTGAATCCTCCAGATCAGGCTGAACATCTTTAAAGATGTCTTCCAACTCTGATTTGAGACTCTCAGCCATGTTGATCTCCTCTACTAAAGAGTCAATAAGATCAACTTTCATGCAGTCTTTTGGTGTGGTTGGATGCTGCATGGCTTTGACAGCATTTAATTTAAACTCATCCTCATTGACTCTCAGGGTTACTTCCCCCTTTTAGACATCAATGAGAGTTCGTCCAGTTGCTAGGAAAGGTCTTCCTAGAATGAGAGTAGCACTCTTGTGCTCCTCCATTTCCAGTACCAAAAAGTCAGTGGGAAAGGCGAATGGCCCAACCCTGACAATCATGTCTTCAATCACGCCTGATGGGTATTTAGTGGAGCCATCAGCAAGTTGGAGACATATCCGAGTTGGTTTGACTTCCTCAGTTAAACCAAGCTTTCTGATAGTGGATGCGGGTATTAGATTGATGCTTGCTCCAAGATCACATAAAGCTGTCTTGGTGCAGTTACCATCTAATGTGCATGGTATCATAAAGCTCCCGGGATCTTTAAGCTTTTCTGGGAAGATTTTCAGAATGACTGCACTGCATTCTTCAGTGAGGAGAACTCTTTCAGTTTCTCTCCAATCCTTCTTACGACTCAAGATCTCTTTCATGAACTTGGCATAAGAGGGTATTTGCCCAAGTGCCTCTGCAAACGGAATCTTTATTTCAAGAGTCCTAAGATAGTCTGCAAAGCGGGCAAATTGCTTATCCTGCTCCTCTTGGCAGAGTTTTTGAGGATAAGGCATCTTGGTTTTGTATTCCTCAACCTTAGTTGCTGCAGGTTTATTTCCTATAGAGGTGGTTGGAGAAGCCTTTTTAGAGGGGTTGTTATCAGCACTTGTGTGTGTCTGATCCCTCACTGGCATTTGAATGCCAGGGTTAGAAGCTTGATTGGCATTGAACGCCAGCTTCTTACCTGTTTCTGGCATTTGAACGCCAGAACTGAGCCTCCATTAGGCGTTTGACGCTAACTCCTTGCCTGTTTCTGGCGTTTGAACGCCAGAACTGAGCATGGGTTGGGCATTTAGCGCCAGCTCTCCACCCTTTTCTGGCGTTTGAGCGCCAGAATCATTCCTTTCTGGGCTCTTACTGTCCTCGGAGGGATTTTGGGTAGCAGTTTGTTTATTTCCTGGCTTCTTGCTGCCTTGAAGTGAGGTATTTAATGTTTTCCCACTTCTTAATTGAACTGCTTGGCACTCTTCTGTTATTTATTTTGATAACTGCTGTTCTGTTTGCTTCAACTGTACTTCCATATTCATATTAGCCATTCTTGTGTCTTGTAGTATCTCCTTGAATTCAGCCAGCTGTTTTGTTAGAAAATCTAATTGCTGATTGAATTCAGTAATTTATTCTGCAGGACTGAGTTCAGCAGTTATTGTTTTAGCCTCTTCTTTCATGGAAGATTCACTACTTAGGTACAGATGTTGATTTCTGGCAACTGTATCAATGAGCTCTTGAGCTTCTTCAATTGTCTTTCTCATGTGTATAGATCCACCAGCTGAGTGGTCTAGAGAAATCTGAGCTTTCTCTGTAAGCCCATAATAGAAGATGTCTAACTGCACCCACTCTGAAAACATTTCAGAGGGGCATTTTCTTAGCATCTCTCTGTATCTATCCCAAGCATCATAAAGAGATTCATTATCTCCTTGTTTAAAGCCTTGGATGTCCAGCCTTAGCTGTGTCATCCATTTTGGAGGGAAATATTGATTCAGGAATTTTTCTGACAGTTGTTTCCATGTCCTTATGCTAGCCTTAGGTTGGTTATTTAACCACCTCTTAGCTTAGTCTTTTACAGCAAATGAAAACAGTAATAATCTGTAGACATCCTGATTTACTTCCTTATCATGTACTGTGTCAGCAATTTGTAAAAACTGTGCCAGAAACTCTGTAGGTTCTTCCTGTGGAAGACCGGAATACTGGCAACTTTGCTGCACCATGATAATGAGCTGAGGATTCAACTCAAAGCTACTGACTCCGATGGAGGGTATACAGATACTACTCCCATATGAAGCAGTAGTGGGGTTAGCATATGACCCCAGAGTCCTTCTGGACTGTTCATTTCCACTTAGGTCCATGATGGAGAAAGGGAGATGATGTGGATTTATTTTATTTATTTTATTATATTTAAAAAAATTCGAAATAATAAAAAAAATAAAAACTACAATAAAAAAAGAATTGAAAATATTTTATGAGGATTTTCGAAAAGTGAGGAGAGAGAAAGTGGTTAGGATATTTTTGAAAAAGATATGATTTTTAAAAACTTGACAACTAAGATATGATAAGATAAAGAGTAAACTACCATTTGTACCCACAAAAGTTGAAAACGCTGACATATCTACCCATAAAAAAAGGAAATTACCATTTGTACCCATAAAAAATGGTTTTTACAAGCAAAATTATCCAAACCCTAAAAAATTACCTAAAATCCCTAAATTACCCTTATCTTCACCACCACACCACCTCCTTCACCCAATCACCTTTCTAACCCTAACCCTCTTCACCCAGCCACCACCCCCCCTTTTCCTTTTTAATCTCAAATCCCACTACCATCTCATTTTCTTTATCACTACTATCACCACCACCACCACTATACCTCCATCATCATCTTCTTCACATGCAGCAGCAGCAGTAACAACAACAATAACAACAACAATAAAAAAAGCAGAGAAAAACGGTTCTTCCTCCCTGAACAGCGTCGACGACGATGGTGGCAGTGACACCCACCGGTGCTGTCGCCCTCTCCTCTTTCTCCGATCTCTTGCGCGCTCTCTTCCTTTCAGACCAGCAACAACGACAGCGACGGACTCAATCAACGGCAGCAGCAGGGCGCGACGGTGGCGACAGCTCCCCCTTCCTTGGTTCTGGCTTGCATATCCTCTTTGGACTCCCTCAACAGCGGTGACGATGATGTGATAGCGGCAGCGAGTCCCCACGTTGCCAGTGTGGTCTCGCTCCCCCTCCTCTTCTCTTCTTCTTCCTCGAGTGGGAGTGTGTGTGTAATGTCTTCGTGTGTGAGTTTTGGAGGGAAAGGGGGTAGTGGCTGGGTGAAGGGGGTGGTGGTGGGATTTGAGATTAAAAAGGAAAAGGGGGGGTGGTGGCTGGGTGAAAAGGGTTAGGGTTAGAAAGGTGATTGGGTGAAGGAGGTGGTGTGGTGGTGAAGATAAGGAATTTTGCAGGTAAGAGAGAGTGTGGGGGCAAAGAATCTGAAGATGGTTTTGTTGTTGTTGATGATGGTGAAGCCCTTTTCTGGGTTGAGAATTCGAAGAAGCAGAGAAAGAGAAAAGCAAAACACAGAAGGAAAGCGAGAGAAAGAGAAAGAGGAAGGAGCTGGCAGAGTTGACGGATTATGACGGCGGCGACGAGCTCAAAAAATGGAAGGAGAGAGAGAGGATGGGTTAGTGGTGGTGGTGGTAGTGGTGGGGAAAAGATGAGAACATTGAGAGAGAGAGAGAGAGGAGAAGGGGGGAGGGGAGGAGATAATAGTGGTAGTGGTGGAGAGAAGGGTAATTTAGAAATTTTATTTAGTTTTTTAGAGTTTGGATAATTTTGCTTGTAAAAATCATTTTTATGGGTATAAATGGTAATTTCCTTTTTTTATGGGTAGATATGTCAGCGTTTTCAACTTTTGTGGGCACAAATGGTAGTTTACTCTAAGATAAAATTTTGAAATTGAAATATGAATTTTTTTGAAACAATTTCGAAATATTTGCTCAAAAATAGTTAGAAAATATTTTTTTATTTTTGAATTCTATGATGAAAAAGAAAAACACACAAAAGACACACAACTTAAAATTTTTAGATCTAATGTTCCTTGTTTTCGAAACTTTTAGAGGGAAAACACCAAGGAACACCAAACTTAAAAATTTTAAGATCAAAACACAATGAAGACTCAAGAACACTTTGAAGACTCACAAGAACAACAAGAACATGAAGATAGAACACCAAACTTAAAATTTTTAGAAAACCAAAATAAAATTTTTGAAAACTAAAGAAAAGTTAACAGGAGAACACCAAACTTAAAGTTTGGCACAAGATTTATTCAAAGAAAAATTATTTTTGAAAAAGTTTTTTAAAAAAAAAAAGAAGATAGCCAATTACCAAGAACATAAGCACAACGCTCTAGCCAATTGAGCTATAATTTTAACGTGTTTTAATAAGGTATTTAATAAATAAATTTTTTTTTTAAATCTGAATTTTTTGAAAAAGCACAAGAAAAACAAGAAAAGACACAGAACAACTTGAAGATCAAGGAAGAACAAGAACATGCAATTCGAAAATTGAAAGACAAAGAAAAGCATGCAATTGACACCAAACTTAAAACATGACACTAAACTCACAGAAAAACTAAAAATCAATAAAGAAAAATAATATTTTTGAAAAATTTTTGAAAAGAAAATAAAAGACACTGACCCAAAAGACGAAAATTTCGTAATCTAAGCAACAAGATGAACCGTCAGTTGTCCAAACTCGAACAATCCCCGGCAACGGCGCCAAAAACTTGGTGCACGAATTGTAAATCACACTTTTTATAACTCGTACCACTAATCAGCAAGTGCACTGGGTCGTCCAAGTAATACCTTACGTGAGTAAGGGTCGAATCCCACAGAGATTGTTGGCTTGAAGCAATCTATGGCTATCTTGTAACTCTTAGTCAGGATGTTAATTATAATTACCAGTTTGAATTGCGAAGAATAAAAGAGCATGAAATAAATACTTGTTATGCAGTAATGGAGAATATGTTGGAGTTTTGGAGATGCTTTGTCTTCTGAATCTCTGCTTTCCTACTGTCATCTTCTTCACGCACGCAAAGTTCCTCCTATGGCAAGCTGTGTGTTGGCGGATCACCGTTGTCAATGGCTACCATCCGTCCTCTCAGTGAAAATGGTCCAGGTGCGCTGTCACCACACGGCTAATCATCTGTCGGTTCTCACTCATGCTGGAATAGGATCCATTGATCCTTTTGCGTCTGTCACTACGCCAACCCTTGTGAGTTTGAAGCTCGTCACAGTCATTCAATCCCTGAATCCTACTCGGAATACCACAGACAAGGTTTAGACTTTCCGGATTCTCAAGAATGCTGCCAATGGATTCTAGTTTATACCACGAAGAATCTGATTAAGGAATCAGAGATACTCATTCAATTGAAGGTAGAATGGAGGTGGTTGTCAGGCACGCGTTCATAGGTTGAGAATGGTGATGAGTGTCACAAATCATCACATCCATCATATTGAAGTGCGAATGAACATCTTAGATAGAAACAAGCGTATTTGAATAGAAAATAGAAATAATTGCATTAATTCATCGAGACACAGCAGAGCTCCTCACCCCCAACAATGGAGTTTAGAGACTCATGCCGTCAAAGAGTACAAAGTTCAAATCTAAAAATTCATGAGATGTAAAATAAATCTCTAAAAGTTGTTTAAATACTAAACTAGTAACCTAGGTTTACAGAAAATGAGTAAACTATGATAAATAGTGCAGAAATCCACTTCTGGGGCCCACTTGGTGTGTGCTGGGGCTGAGACTAAAGCTTTACACGTGCTTAGGCTGTTTTGGGCGTTTAACTCCAACTTGTAACTTGTTTCTGGCGTTTAACGCCAGAATAGGGCAGAGAACTGGCGTTGAACGCCAGTTTGCATCGTCTAAACTCGGGCAAAGTATGGACTATTATATATTGCTGGAAAGCCCTGGATGTCTACTTTCCAACGCAATTGAGAGCGTGCCATTTGGACTCCTGTAGCTCCAGAAAATTCACTTTGAATGCAGGGAGGTCAGAATCCAACAGCATATGTAATCCTTCTTCCGCCTCTGAATCAGATTTTTGCTCAGGTCCCTCAATTTCAACCAGAAAATACCTGAAATCACAGAAAAACACACAAACTCATAGTAAAGTCCAGAAATGTGAATTTTTCTTAAAAACTAATAAAAATATACTAAAAACTAACTAAATCATACTAAAAACTATATAAAAATAATGCCAAAAAGCATATAAATTATCCGCTCATTAGTCACGTAGCACCAAAAGAAAGTAATAGAAATGCAATAGTGGAATAAGAACATTAAACACCAATAGAAAAATAATAAATATAGAAAAGAAAATAAAAACATGTATACAGTTAAAATGCAATGAATGAAAATATGCAAATAGATTAAGTAAAATAGAATGAAAGAGAATAAGGAGGAGAAGTTAAAAAGATAAAGAAAGAGAAAGTAAGAAAGGAGGAAGAAAAAAAGAGAAAAGAGAGAAGAAAGGAGAAGGAAATTAAAAATGGAACGCGACGCGTGCGCGCAGGTCACGCGTGCGCGTGAGAACTGTATTCGCCATGTGACGTGTACGCGTGGGTGGTCTTGGAAGCAAAAGGACGCGCACGCGTCAGGGACGTGTTCGCGTGGAATGATTTTTGTGCCTCTAGCACAGTTCCATCGTAAGGGCAGCACAACTCTCTGTTCAGGTGCTCTTTACGCCGATTTTCATCCCCATTACGCGTGGGTTGAACTTTCTGCAGGGGATGCGTACGTGTAAGGTACGCATACGTGATGAGCGGATATTTTATACGTTTTTTGGGGTTAATTTCTTGTAGTTTTTAGTATGTTTTAGTTAGTTTTTAGTATATTTTTATTAGTTTCTAGGCAAAATTTATATTTCTGGACTTTACTATGAGTTTGTGTGTTTTTCTGTAATTTCAGGTATTTTCTGGCTGAAATTGAGGGAGCTGAGCAAAAATCTGATTCAAGCTGAAAAAGGACTGCTGATGCTGTTGGATTCTGATCTCCCTACACTCGGAATGGATTTTTTGGAGCTACAGAACTCGAAATGGCATGCTTCCAATTGCGTTGGAAAGTAGACATCCAGTGATTTCCAGCAATATATAATAGTTCATACTTTGCACAAGGATAGACGACGTAAACTGGCATTCAACGCCAGTTCTCTGCCCGATTCTGGCGTCCAGCGCCAGAAAAGGATCAAAAACTGGAGTTGAACGCCCAAACTGGCATAAATACTGGCGTTCAACTCCACAAATGGCCTCTGCACGTGAATTACTTAGACCCTTACTCACGTAAGGTATTACTTGGACGACCCAGTGCACTTGCTGGTTAGTGGTACGAGTTGTGAAAAGTGTGATTCATAATTCGTGCACCAAGTTTTTGGCGCCGTTGCCGGGGATTGTTCGTGTTTGAACAACTGACGGAATATTTTGTTGCTTAGTTTTAAAAACAAATTTTCGAAATATATTTCTAAAATTTAGATTTTTATTTCAAAATTTAAAACTTGTTTTCAAAATCATCATATCTTTTTCAAAACTTCCTAACCACTTTCTCTCTCCTCATTTTTTTGAAAATCTTCACCCATTTTTATTTATTTTATTTTAATTTATTTTGTTTTTGAAATAAAGAAATAAAAATATTTTCTCTATTTTACATCATCTCCCTTTCTCCATCATGGATCTAAGCGGAAATGAATAGTCCAGGAGGACTCTGGGGTCATATTCTAACCCCTCTACTGCTTCATATGGGAGTAGCATCTGCATACCCTCCATTGGAGTCAGTAGCTTTGAGTTGAATCCTCAGCTCATTATCATGGTGCAGCAAAGCTGCCAGTATTCCGGTCTTCCACAAGAAGAACCTACAGAGTTTCTGGCACAATTTTTACAAATTGCTGACACAGTACATGATAAAGAAATAGAGCAGGATGTCTACAGACTGTTACTGTTTCCATTTGCTGTAAAAGATCAAGCCAAGAGGTGGTTGAATAACCAACCTAAGGCCAGCATAAGGACATGGAAACAGCTGACAGAAAAATTCCTGAGTCAATATTTCCCTCCAAAAAGGATGACACAGCTAAGGCTGGACATCCAAGGCTTTAAACAAGGAGATAATGAATCTCTTTATGATGCCTGGGAGAGATACAGAGAGATGCTACGAAAATGTCCCTCTGAAATGTTTTCAGAGTGGGTTCAGTTAGACATCTTCTACTATGGGCTTGCAGAAGGAGCTCAGATGTCTCTAGATTACTCAGCTGGTGGATCTATCCACATGATAAAGACAATTGAAGAGGCTCAAGAACTCATTGATACAGTTGCCAGGAATCAGCATCTGTACCTAAGCAACAACCCTTCTATGAATGAAGAGGTTAAAACAGTAACTGCTGAACTCAGTCCTGTAAAACAAGCTGCTGAATTCAATCAGCAATTGGACTTTCTAACAAAGCAGCTAGCCGAATTTAAAGACAGGTTACAAGAGACAAGGATGGCTAATATACATATGGACGAACAGTTTAAGCAAACAAAGCAGCAGCTGTCAAGGCAAATAGCAGAAGAATGTCAAGCAGTTCAACTAAGAAGTGGGAAAACATTAAATACCCCACCTCAAGGCAGCAAAAAGCTAAGAAATGAGCAAACCACCCAAAATTCACCTGAGGACAGGAAGAGCCCAGGGAAAAATAATTCTGGCGCTAAAACACCAGAAAATTGGTGGAAGGCTGGCGCTGAACGCCCAGACCATGGCCAAAACTAGCGTTCAACGCCAGAAACCAAGCAGGACTGGCGTTCAACGCCAGAAATGGGCAAGGATCTGGCGTTGAACGCCTAAAATGGGCAGAATCTGGCGCTGAACGCCCAAAATGGGCACAATTCTGGCGTTCAAACGCCAGGAACAGACAAGGAGTTGGCTTCTCATGTCACTCCAGCTTCTAACTCTGGCACTCAATTGCCAGTGAGGGATCAGACACACACAAGCGCTGATGACAACCCCTCTAAAAAGGCTTCTTCAACCACTTCTGTAGGCAATAAACCTGCAGCAACTAAGGTTGAAGAATATAAGGCCAAGATACCTTATCCTCAAAAACTCCGGAAAGAGGAGCAGGATAAGCAATTTGCTCGCTTGGCAGATTATCTCAGGACTCTTGAAATAAAGATTCCATTTGTAGAAGCACTTGAGCAAATACCTTCTTATGCCAAGTTCATGAAAGAGATCTTGAGTCATAAGAAGGATTGGAGAGAAACAGAAAGAGTTCTCCTCACTGAAGAATGCAGTGCAGTCATTCTGAAGAGCTTTCCCGAAAAGCTCAAAGACCCTGGGAGCTTTCTGATACCATGCACATTAGAAGGTAATTGCACCAAGACAGCTTTATGCGATCTTGGGGCAAGCATCAACCTAATACCTGCATCCACTATCAGGCAGCTTGGCTTAACTGAAGAAGTTAAACCAATCCGGATATGTCTCCAACTTGCTGATGGTTCCACTAAATACCCATCAGGCGTGATTGAGGACATGATTGTCAGAGTTGGGCCATTCGCCTTTCCCACTGACTTTGTTGTGCTGGAAATGGAGGAGCACAAGAGTGCTACCCTCATTCTAGGAAGGCCCTTCCTAGCAACTGGACGATCCCTCATTGACGTCCAACAGCGGGAAATAACCCCGAGAGTCAATGATGATGAGTTCAAGTTGAATGCTGTCAAAGCCATGCAGCATCCAGACACATCGACAGACTGCATGCAAGTTGATCTTATTGACTCTTTGGTAGAAGAGATCAACATGGCTGAGAGTCTCGAATCAGAGTTGGAAGACATCTTTAAAGATGTTCATCCTGATTTGGAGGATTCAGAGGACATGAAAGAGTCTCTGAACTTTCTTCTGAAAGAGGAAAAACCTCCTAAACCCGAGCTCAAGTCATTACCACCATCCTTGAAATATGCATTTCTGGGAGAAGGTGACACTTTTCCAGTGATCATAAGCTCTGCTTTAAATTCACAGGAAGAGGAAGCACTTATTCAAGTGCTAAGGACACACAAGACAGCTCTTGGGTGGTCCATAGGTGACCTTAAGGGCATAAGCCCAGCTAGATGCATGCACAAAATCCTATTGGAGGATAATGCCAAACCAGTGGTTCAACCACAGAGGCGGCTAAATCCAGCCATGAAAGAAGTGGTGCAGAAAGAGGTCACCAAATTACTAGAGGCTGGGATTATTTATCCTATTTCTGACAGCCCCTGGGTGAGCCCTGTCCAAGTCGTCCCAAAAAAGGGAGGCATGACAGTGATTCATAATGAAAAGAATGAACTGGTTCCTATGAGAACAGTTACAGGGTGGCGCATGTGTATTGACTACAGAAGGCTCAATACAGCCACCAGAAAGGATCATTTTCCTTTACCATTCATAGACCAGATGCTAGAAAGACTAGCAGGTCATGATTATTGCTGCTTTTTGGATGGCTACTCAGGCTATAACCAGATTGCAGTAGATCCCCAGGATCAAGAGAAAACAGCATTCACATGTCCATCCGGAGTGTTTGCTTACAGAAGGATGCCCTTTGGGCTATGCAATGCACCTGCAACCTTCCAGAGATGCATGCTCTCTATTTTCTCTTATGCCAGTCGCGTTTTAAATGATGCCCAGAAAAATTACACAACCACAGAAAAAGAATTACTTGCAGTGGTTTATGCCATTGACAAGTTCAGATCATACTTAGTAGGATCAAAAGTGATTGTGTACACTGACCATGCTGCTCTTAAATATCTACTCACAAAGCAGGATTCAAAACCCAGGCTCATAAGATGGTTGTTGCTTCTGCAGGAGTTTAACATAGAAATAAGAGACAGAAAAGGGACAGAGAACCAAGTGGCTGACCATCTGTCCCGGATAGAGCCAGTGGAAGGGACGTCCCTCCCCTTTCTTGAGATCTCTTAGACGTTTCCTGATGAGCATCTATTTGCCATTCAGGAAGCACCATGGTTTGCCGATATTGCAAACTATAAAGTTGCAAGGTTCATACCCAAGGAGTACCAGAAAGCAAGAATGCTCAAGGCTGAAGCTAGATTAAAAGCTCAGCAAGGTCCAGCTAAAGACAATAAAGAAGCGCTTGCTGGGAGGCAACCCAGCCATGGGGCAACAATCCTCTAAGCATTTTGCCCTATTCCTATTTTTATTTTTATTTGTTTATATAGAGTTCATTGACAACAAGGTAAATAATCATTTACAGAAGACCTCGGCACACAAAACAGAGAAAAAGATCTCACTGGCAAGAAAATGCCAGTAAAAGTGCATTTTGGGCGTTCGACGCCCAAAATGGGCATCCACTGGGCACTGAACGCCAGTGATGGTAGCAGCTGGGCGTTCAACGCCAGAAAGGAGCACCCACTGGGCGTTGAACGCCAGTAATGGCAGCAGCTGGGCGTTGAACGCCCAGGAGAGCAGCATTTGGGCGCTGAACGCCCAAAACAGGCAGTGTTTGGGCGTTCAAACGCCAGGACAGCAGGGAGGAGCCAAATTCATTTTTCCACACGTATTTCCATTTTAATTTCAAATTTTATGTTTCAATGCATGATTTTTGCATGAACATGTTAAGAACCCTGATTTCTAAAATCCTTAATCTCTAAAAATCCCTCTTTCCAAATTCAATCCAAACTCTTTTCAAAACTTTTCTGAAAACAAATCTATCTTTTTCACTCAAAAATCTTTTCAACTAATCCATATCTTTTTCAAATCTCCATATTATCTTTTTCAAAATTCAGATTTATCTTTTTCAAAAATCTATCATATCTTTTCAAAATTAAACTATATCTTCTATCTTATCTTTTCCAATTTTTCGAAAACGCACCCCCCCATCCCTTTAAATTTGGGTTCGGCCTCCCTCCTCCTCCATCAACAATTGCACCTAGCTCTTCTTCTATCCCTCTCCTTTCTCTTCTTTTGCTTGAGGACAAGCAAACCTCTAAGTTTGGTGTGTTTATCCGAGATCACTAAGATCATGGCTCCTAAAGGAAAACAACCCATTCCAAGAGGCAAGAAAGAGAGCGTTCCAAAACCACTTTGGAATCAAGGGAAGTTTTTATCTAAAGAACATTCAGACCATTATCTTAAAGTAATGGGTCTGAGATCAGTGATCCCGGATGTTAGATTCGATCTGAAAGAAGATGAATATCCGGAGATCCAGGAGCAAATTCGAATCAGGAACTGGGAAGTCCTAGCTAATCCTGAAACGAAAGTAGGAAGGAACATGGTCCAGGAATTCTATGCTAATATGTGGCAGACTGACAAGCAAAAACTATCTGGAACTGCCTTCTATGAATTTCGGACCATGGTCAGAGGAAAGATTGTTCATACCACCCCTGACAAGATCAGAGAGATCTTAAAGCTACCTCAGCTAAAGGATGATCCAGACTCCTTCAACAGGAGGATGATGAGAGTAGACATTGACTTGGATAAGATTCTAGAGGACATATGTATCCCTGGAGCCAGTGGACCACCAACACAAAGGGTGTCCCAAATCAACTCAAGAGAGAGGATCTCAAACCAGTTGCCAGAGGATGGCTGGACTTCATTGGGCGTTCTCTGTTGCCTACTAGCAACCGTTCTGAAGTCACAGTTAAAAGAGCAGTGATGATCCATTGCATCATGATGGGAAAGGAAGTGGAGGTTCATCAGTTGATTTCAACTGAACTCTACAAAATTGCTAACAAAAATTCTAAAGAGGCCAGGTTGGCTTATCCGAGCGTGATTTCTCTGCTCTGCAAGGACGCTGGAGTAAGGATGGGAATAACTGAATATATCCTAATTGAAAAGCCAATCACCAAAGCATCAATGGAAAAACAACAAGCACAGGAGGATCCCATCAAGAAGAGAGCACAGGAATTCTTCCCAGAGATCCCTCAATCTGAATACTGGGAGTATCTTGAGACGTCCGTTACCAAGATACGGGAAGCTATGGAGAAAATAATAAAAGAACAGAAGGAACACAGTCAAATGTTGACCTATATGTTTAAAGAACAAGAGGAGCAGGGGCGTGACTTAAGGGAATTGAAGCGCCAAAAGTCTTCTCTTGTAGGACCAAGCACCCCAAGGATCAGAGGAACCCCCGTGCCCCAGAATAAAGGTTGTTAATTTCCAATTTCTACCTTAATTCTGTGACAGTGTTAGTAGAAGAAAAGAAGAAGAGAAAAATCTGAACTCAGAAAGAGAGAGAGAGGGTTTGGATTTTTGGTGGGTGAGGGAGAGATGTTAGTAGATGAATAAATAAATAGAATAAGATGAGAGAGGGGAATTTCGAAAATAATTTTTGAAAAAGAGTTAGTGATTTTTGAAAATAGTTTTTGTAAAAGGTTAGTGGTTTTTTCGAAAATAAAAATCACAATTTAAATTAATTAGTTAATTAAAAAGAAATTTTGAAAAAGGGGGGGATATTTTCGAAAATTAGAGAGAGAGAGAGAGAGTTAGTTAGGTGGTTTTGAAAAAGGTAAGAAACAAACAAAAAGTTAGTTAGTTAGTTGAAACAAATTTTGAAAATCAATTTTGAAAAGATAGGAAGTTAGGAAGTTAGAAAAGATATTTTGAAATCAAATTTTTGAAAAAGATATGATGAGAAGATATTTTTGAAAAGATATGATAGAAATTAGTTTTTGAAAAAGATTTGATTTTTAAAATCACAATTAATGACTTGATTCATAAGAAATCACAAGATATGATTCTAGAACTTAATGTTTGAATCTTTCTTAACAAGTAATTAACAAACTTGAAATTTTTGAATCAAAACATTAATTGATTATGTTATTTTCGAAAATTTGATATAAAAATAAGAAAAATATTTTTG